>NC_134487.1:19308292-19320194 GCF_040206685.1 Ascaphus truei
ATCCGATACATTTCAGTGCACTCACTATATTGAACCTACAAAAAACATTTGGGAATGACCAATCGAACGAACTGAATGGTATCCCCTGCTGATCTGAAATCATGGATCACGGGACTTGTTAGCTAATGGGATTGAGAAACCTCGGGACTCCTTATACTGTGACTGAGTACACGTTTATTAAAGGGAAAATAAAGTTACATATGCTAAAAATCCGTTACCACAAAAAAGCTATCGCCCACATTAAATTATTTGGTCTACAACATAATACATATTATTTTTTTAAAAAAAAATCGAGATCATTAAATAGTTGGATCTCAATCGAATAACAGCATTTAAAACACATTTATAAAATGAAAACATACTCCTTCATATTTTTAATTGTAATCAACTCTTTTTAGATGTTCTGTTTAAAATGACAAAATAGAGCAGGGTTTCGACTGAGCCACTGATTGAACCACCTGTGCTGAAGCAGGGATACCCTGAAAACCTGACCTGTTGATGGCCCCTTGAGGACTGGAGTTACCCACCCCTGCAATAGAGATATATTTGTAAAAGTAACATAATAGTGGCAGGGTCTGGCCTGGGATCTGTTTTCAGGGTTTTTCCAGGGTGACATTTACTTTGCCTGTCTGAGCTGGGACTGTCTCTATTTAGTTGATATGTTTGAGTTAATCCAATTATTTTCAGACTACTGCACGCGACAGTTGCATTGTTTATCTAGCGCCAGGAACTTTAATAGGGTCCGGATGCGGTTAGGCTGACCAGAATAAAGAGATCTGCTTGTCATGTACAGAAGAGCAGGCACTGTATGCATCCAAACTAAAAGCAGTAACATGACTATAAGCAGAGGGAACATGACTATAAGCAGGGGAAACATGACTATACGCAGGGGGGGACATGGCTATAAGCAGGGGGGGACATGACTATAAGCAGGGGGGACATGACTATAAGCAGGGGAAAACATGACTATAAGCAGGGGGGGACATGGCTATAAGCAGGGGGGAACATGACTATAAGCAGGGGGGACATGGCTATAAGCAGGGGGACATGGCTATAAGCAGGGGGGGACATGGCTATAAGCAGGGGGGACATGGCTATAAGCAGGGGGGGACATGGCTATAAGCAGGGGGGAGCATGACTATAAGCAGGGGGGACATGACTATAAGCAGGGGGGACATGACTATATGCGGGGGGAACAGGGGAGAACATGACTATAAGCAGGGGGAACAGGGGGGAACATGACTATAAGCAAGGAAAGGACTGACACCCCCATGATCAGAGGGGGGGTCTGCAAAACAATTATTATAGAAAGAATTCCATTTTTTTTCTGTAATAGATCTGGTGCTATTCTGGCATCAATTTGCAGCTAATGGGTTTTGATCATTAACTCTTGATTAGCCCCCCCCTGCCGCCCAACCAGTACCTTTAAATCGGTGCTCTTCACAGGCTACAAAACTGTGTGTGTGTGTGTGTCATCATCAGCTTTATCATAGGTAAAATCCAACCAAATGCAGTAGGATTGTTTTAATTTCAAATTGCATGTGCAACTTTGTACACCAGTTGCTGCCCCTGTTTTGCAGAAGGCAAACCTGTTAAATAACCATTGCCTTCTGAGATAAGCTAATACTTTATCCCTAGCACTTATTAGTCATTCAGTCCTGGGTAGGTGTGACAATGCCTCATACAGTTTGTAACTGGCATCAAATGTCTATACAATGCGTGATATCTAATCTGATACATTATCATCGATCACTTCCAATCTGAGCCTTAAATCCACACTTCAGGTGGGACGAGTTGTGGGAGCTGGAGGCAAAGCGCTGCCTGTTCTGTGCAGGGCAGGCTGGTGACTGGGGAAATAGGTCACTCTCAGAAAGAAGTTGTTTCTCGCATGAACTGTGGCTTATAAACCCCCAGCTCCGGTAAACATGTGAGTAACTTCCAATTTGATCCGACGGTTCAGCAATATTCAGCTTTTCTTTACCAGAAACTAAGCCTACAGACATTAAAACGATTCAAGTGGGTGATACACACACACACACACACACACACACACACACACACACACACACACACACACACACACACACACACACACACACACACACGAGATCATTTTAATTCATTTTCTTTACCAGAAACTAAGCCTACAGACATTAAAACGATTCAAGTGGGTGATACACACACACACACACACACACACACACACACACACACACACACACACACACACACACACACACACACACACACACACACACACACACACACACACACACACACACACACACGAGATCATTTTAATTCATTGTTAGAGCGTTTTTGAAGTAGATTAGGACATTGGGGGGAAAAAAAGGAGAGCACAGGGGGAGTAGAAATCAGATTTCGAAAAGGAAAGAAGGACACAGAAGGGATACAAAACGTAATACAAAAAAAAGAATATAGGAGTTTACAGATATGTCAATAAATAAAGAGAAATAGTAGACGAGAGACAACGAGGCTGTTATTGCCTGGAAAGAGATGCCACGCACTGCTCACATGTGGGTTGGTGTCATGTGTTGCAGTGGGACATTCACAGAGTGACAAACCCAAGCTCAGTGCAGCTCATTGGAAAAACAGTTAAGACTTTGTGGTTGTGGCGCCGGTGGCTCCTTGAAGTGTGTAGTCTGCACAGCCAAAGCTGTTGATGATTTTTGCAGCAGCCCTGGCTTTCAAACGGCCTGCTAGATCACAACACCAAGCAAACTGTCAGCCCTTTACCTGCATAGCAGCCTCAGCACCCAAGTGCTTGCAAATGTGTGCAGATGTCAAAGAACATGCTGTCCAGGTGTTAATATATGGTGCTCTAGTACCTGTGAAGAACGAAGCTGAGAGCCTCACAACCCGATGACATTCCTCAGTTTTACACCCCCCTCTTCCCCCTAATTCTTTATGGGAATTAAATAGAAGTATGATACAAAGTCAGGGACAGAAACAGGTGTCAGCAATATGGTTTCTGCAACAAAGGGAATGATGCAAATTAACTTTCTAATTGGCAGCTGCCTTACAGAACCTAGCTGTGTCTGCTAATAAATTTATTTATTTATAAAATATTTTACCAGGAAGTAATACATTGAGAGTTACCTCTCGTTTTCAAGTATGTCCTGGGCACAGAGTTAAGACAAATAATACATGTTTACAAATAGTTACATAATGAGCAGGGTATACATTATATACAAGACATTGCATGCACAGTTAAAGATAATTTGTATTATGGGCGTATGAAACAGTTACAGACCACATTAAAATGTGTGACAGCTTTAGATTTGAAAGAACTTAGAATAAAGGTGAAAGCTTGAAAAAAAACCTGGTCCCATTGATTTTTCATGCCATTACAAATGGTTAGAGATAATTATGGCAGTAGCTGCTAAGACATCAAGCTTAGTATTTAAAAAAAAAATATCACTTATAAGCATGGGTTAAAAATGTTTTTTTTTTTTTATGCAGCAACCTATAGGCATAACTGTCACCTAATATTAAGCCCTTCCCTGCTTGTGCTTTCTAAGGTATTGTTCCCCACAGTTTACATGATTTAGTTATTTCCTTATTAATGCTTAAGCCCTTTAAAAGTACCCTTTCTTTGCAAAGAATGAGAGCAATGGCTATGGTGATATAGACCAATATTTTTGTTACACATTGCTGAGCATGAATGCATGTGTTTCCATTGACTAACAAAGGAGAATCCAGCTGTAATGTTACCTGTAAGATAAACACTGACTCTTAAGTTGTCAACTGTTGATCAATTAAGCCTTAAAAAAGTGTCCTCTTCAAAACAATCTGGTGAGTTGATAATTAAGTTCAAATCATGTAAACAAGTAGGGTATTGTCTGCATAGGTGGAAATTCTATATGCCCAGTAAACACATGCCATACAGTATGGGTTTTAAAAAGCCCTAAAGATTTCCTGCTAAGTCTACAAACGACTTCTTTTACAGTAGTTAGGGGGTTTAACTTGATAATTGATACTGTATTTGCTAACATTGGGGTTAATTATCTTGATGGCAAAACAAAGTCAAAGCAGAATCAAATTTGCCAAAGAACATTGCTGTTGTATCCAACAGTCGCTCTTGTGCATGCTAAACCTTTCCTTACCTCACTGCGTTACAGGCCCTTCTGGCAGTGAAAGTGTTAATAAACTGCCCACATATCATACCATGCAGGCGTAGTATGAAAGTAACGCAGGAGAATGGCAATATATTGCCTTTTTTTATAAATGACCAGTATTTGCTGGTCAGGTGGCATATACCTCCAAATCTTCATCAATAGAGGATAGTGCAGGGTTAGCCGTAGAGTATACAGAGATAACAAAACGTAAAGTACAAGTGATACCTTTAATGGCTAACCAGTGTTTAAAAAAGTGCAAGCCTTTCGGGCCACTCAGGTTCATTCTCCAGGCTTGTTACATGAGTGGCCCTTAAAGCGAACACTCTCTTTAAACATCAGTCAGTCATTAAAGGTATCAATATTACATTCAGTCCTTTCCCCTTCTACCTTCGTTTCTGTCCAAATCAACTTTAAATGCAAAATTTCAACAGGTGTGAAGGTCACAGAGGGACACAGAGGGACACAGAGGTCACAGAGGGTCAAAGAGGGACAGAGTGACACAGAGTCACAGAGTGACACAGAGTCACAGAGGGTCAAAGAGGGACAGTGATGCAGAGTCACAGAGGGACATAGAGGGACACAGAATCACAGAGGGTCACAGAGGGACATAGAGGGATAGAATCACAGAGTCATAGAGGGACACATAGGTCACAGAGTAAAATAGAGGGCCACAGAGAATCAGAGGGTCACAGAGGGTCACAGAGGGTCACACAGGGATACACAGGGTCACAGAGGGATACAGAGCTTATAACATGCTCTAAACATTGTTAGTGAATCATGTTAGGCAAATGCATCATTTTTCAAGCGTATTGCCATAATCTTTGGCCTTTGTGCCACAATTTAACTTTGTGAACGACCTTGATTGTTTTATCTTGTGCATTAATACAGGCTGATCAGAAAAAAAGCTAATTAATAATCAAGACAGTGGGTTGCTGTTTAGAACATATGTCATATGAAAGGTATTCAATCTCAGAAATTACAACAAATATAATCCTATTTCTTGTGCCCTCCCCCCAAAAAATGATCACATAGATTACTGCAAATACTGGAAACAGGGAGGCTGACTCGTTAAAATCTTTTATTAAAAGATTTATTTAAGGGGTGTTTACGAAGCAATCCAGTGATTTATCTGCGTTTTAAATTAATTGACGTGCAACTGCTGAAGACTTGAGTAGACATTGAAAAATGTCCCGTGTGTGAGCGACATATTGTTATTGGCACATGAAAAACACAAAGTATGCACGGGGAGTTCCTGGTTCATATGCAAACGATGCTGCCATGTACCACAGGAAAGCAAAGTCAGCAATGCTGCACTCTCACTTCGGAAATAACTACATATAACCGAATCAAAGGGGACATGGATTCATCTACACTTAGTTCCGCAAATGCTAGACTTTATGGGGGGTATGTACATCTCCCAGCGGCGAAACTGGGGCAAAATGGTGATAAAACTGCATTTATCAATAAAAACATTGCAAACAATGAAGATTTTTTTTCCTGCCTTTTGACCAAGCGGCTTTTTTGTTTTTGTTTTGCAGCTTTGCAGACTTAAAACCTGAAACACACAATGTGCGTCATTACAACGGCAAATATCAAACGCAGGGTTTTCAGTCAAATCATATATATATATATCCAGATGAATCAGCACACTCAAGTAAAATGTATTTAATGATGATTATAAGATCCTGCAAATAAATCATCATTAATTACGTTTGGTGTGTTGTGTGTGTGTTCACCTGTATTTAATTGCTGCACCTCAATTTAAAAACAAAAAGAAAGAAAATTATTTCTAAAAATGTTTTACCAGGAAATAATACATTGAGAGTTACCTCCCATCTTCAATGATGTCCTGGGCACAGACTTATAATGACAACACATCGCTACACATTATATTTATTATATTATTTCAATTGCAACTCTGGTTAAGGTGTGCGATGCACTGCATACCGTCTCTCTCTCTCTCTCTCTCTCTATATATATAGTACTTTCTAAGTACCCCCAAAAAGTAATTTGAACCTTTTTGCTGCTGCTGCAGGGGCTTGCAACGCATTGCTCCTTGATTTTTTGGTTGTTATGTAATACCCGCCTGCTTGTTTAGCTCTGAGCGTGCAGCGCTGTGTGACTTTGTAGGGATTTTCTGATCCCTGCCCCAGTGAAAGGGTCGGCCCTCCTGAATGCAGCCCGGTTTGTTATGTCGCTAATAAATTGAGCAGTTGCTGCTTTGATCGTCAACTCCTGATTGTAAAACCTTGAACCTGTGGCTTTATTCAATATATATATATGTGAACCCCTGTGCTCTCGTTGTGTCCGAAATGAGGAAACCCATGTTACCGTATTTGGTGCAGCCACGGAGTGCTACACCTCTGATAATTTTGCACAGTATTTTAATTGAGTTTTTGCTACCTTTGTTGACCCTGTTAAAAAAAACTATATTACTCCGTAGGGTTTACTAACTATATCTAAGGTAATTTATGTGAATATATTTTCTTATTATGCATTGACAGTATACACACGACTTTATTTAGAAAGGTTAAGGCACGATGGGGCCTGTGTCATCCACATATCGCTTATTTTGTTGCATATTGCTCTGCGACAGGCAACGTCTATGTATTGTTCGCTGCGCCGTTTCCTTGTATGTCTGTGATAGTCAGCCAGAATATTAGGGGAGTATGGAGCACGGGGAGGAGATTGGGGCAGGCCACTTTAACTTGTTGGCGCAGGTATAGAAACGGCGTGTATTAAGAAATATGCCCCTTGCTTTAGATGAAGGTTTTATGCGTTATTTTCCGTCGACTTTCCGCACAACGGTAGTGCAGCAATCTGTAACATTCATTCTGAATAATCCTTGTCATTTGGACGATGTTTCTTTATTAAAGAGCTAATCGTACATCAGCATAAACACTCTTGTACGTTTATTGCAGACGCCAATGCTTCAGCGCAGAGCCAGTTCTTCGTATGTAGACAGACCCCTTAAAGGAGAACAGTTGTTGCTAAAAAAAACCCCCCCATTCTCATTGAAAACGAAAAGGAGTTTCTTCTTTGATAAATGTGACCCATTATTTTTGCCCCAGTTTTGCAGTTTGGAGACTTTGACCCCCAGTTAACCCTCGCCTGGAAGAAACTGCAATTATTCCTCCCGCCCCCTCCCTCTGCGACATACAGAGATAAAGGGATTTGCCTTATATCACAAAATGCAGTGACTGCGTCAGATTCACCTGCTGCAAAAGCAGTGTACGCAGCGCTTTACTAAACAGAGATTAGACGTGATGCAATAAGTCAATAATCAAACAAAGTCACACCATATGAAAGGGAATCTAAATGGGGCTCAACTCCAGTCCTCAAGCCCACACAGCAGGTCAGGTTTTCAGGATATCCCTGCTTCAGCACAGGTGGCTCAATCAGAGGCGGAGCCTCTCTGATTGAGCCACCTGTGCTGAAGCAGTTACTGATTGAGCCACCTGTCCTGAAGTTCAGACTGATTGAGCCACCTGTGCTGAAGCAGGGATATCCTGAAAAGCTGACCTGCTGGGGAGGCCTGGGGACTGGAGCTGAGCACTCCTGCATGTTGTGATCTTCACACCAACCGCCCCCTCCTCTAACATGCTGCTATTCATGGCAAAGTAACTCAGATCCTCCAAAAATCACACAAAACTGCCACTGAAGTTGCTAAATAAATAACACAAAAAAACAACACAATTTTAAGCGTGTGCACTACTATCTTGAAGAAATAACACTGAGGGAATAGCAACGCCCCCTGGTATTATTCATTGGATTCATTATTATTGGGTGTAAGTCTCCAGGCTCCAGCACATTAAGGCAGATTAACACAGTTTTGGGAGAAGCCAAACAAACAGTAAACATTTGGGTAAAGACTCCTTGAGGTGTCCTGCACAGGAAAGTTCTCTAAATACATGCACAGAATAGGCAGAGCAGGAGTAGACCTGCAGATTTCACGTTATAAATGCCTTTGTCATGATACAGTGTTGCAGAGAGTAGTTCCCGTATACAGTACATGCAGACTCCATTTCTTTACACTCGTTCTGCCAGCCTACGGGTTCCCAACAATTAGGAAGGCAATGTTTGTTACAGCAAGGAGTGCAAACGGGTGCAAAAAAAAATCCCCAAAACTAGGTTAATAAAAAAAAAAATTAAAAATTTAAAAACCTATACATATATATATTTTTTTAATAGGGACTTTTTTCTGTATCATGCTGCACCATTTAGTTTAAGGTTTTGATCTGCATTTTTTTTTCAAAAACAATGTTTAGCTGCAAACTGTGCCGAGGAGTGTGAGACAGGCAAAACTAAGGCGTGTTCTCTGTCATCATAGGAAGGGGTCCATTGCAGTGTTACAGTGGGGGGTAAAATGTCATGTTTCCATTATTTTATTCCATTATTTTGGGAAATTTTACAAGTGGATCAAAACTTTCCTGTAGGATGCAAACTGCCCTGAACCACCACACATCAGCACCCCATTCCTGCAGAAAGTTAGTTCATATAAATTAATGTGTTTGTTCTAATTGATTTCAATAGTGGTGTATTGCAAATTTATTGTGCATGGTGGATAGAGAAAGCAGTTTTGCTGAATTAGCCATTCATATAGAAATAAAACCATCAAATATAGGGGTTAGGGCAGTGGTTCTCAAATAGTCCTCAAGACCCACCCAACAGGTCAGGTTGTGAGGATATTCCAGCTTCAGCACAGGTGGCTAAATCAGCCCCTGCTTCAGCACACGCGCCTCAATCAGTTCCTGCTTCAGCACAGGTGGCTCAATCAGTGGCTCAGCCACCTGTGCTGAAGCTGGGATATCCTCAAAACCTGACCTGTTTGGGGGCTCTTGAGGACTGGAGTTGAGCACCCCTGAGTTAGGGGAATCTGAAATGTGTTGTCCATAAGTGAACTATGTGCAATCTTGTTTTCAGAAGGCAGGGAGTGTGTAAACTGTGGAGCAACCTCAACCCCCCTGTGGAGGAGAGATGGTACCGGGCACTATCTGTGTAATGCATGTGGACTCTATCACAAAATGAACGGGCAGAACCGACCTCTCATTAAACCTAAAAGAAGACTGGTAAGTGAAATCCCACCAAGCAAACACCAACTCTCTTCTTTCTTTAATTTCCCCAGCTCAGGAAGGGAAGCTTTCAGCAGGAAATTGGCATCTCCACCAAAAGACTTGTTATAGTCAACAGAAGAAGTGTTCTCAAGTAAGGAGGATTAGACACTCTCCCATATTACCCATCCTATTATTACCATCTGCCTGGGTTATAGATCACACTTTTTTGGTGTTGTTTTACATAGTGATATCTAATAGAGATGAATAATAATAATAATAATAAAATAATAATAATAATAATAGGGCCCTACAATACTCACCTAAACATCCTCTATATCCATTTAATGACCCTACCTGTTAATAATGCAGTTGTGATGCCTCCTGTCAATTAATGCAAATTAAAGGTATTGAAATACACCAGCCACATTGGCAACAAAAATCTACATTCTGGTAAATGTTTTACTTTTTCCCCATTTAGGTATTTATTTGGTTTCTATGGGACTTATTATATTTTAAGTCATTTATTTATCAGAACATCCCTGTATAACATGTAACCAGTGGCAAAGTAATCAATAATAGGAACAACTGCATAAGAGTAAACACACAGACACATACACACCCTCTAAATTCTATAGGTATAAGTAATCTACATAGAGATTACTGTATACAGTATTAATACATATGTTGGTTGACTGCATGGATTTCAGTTACAATGACTTACCTAGGGTCTCAAACACAAGTATGTTACAGAGAACTCACTTCTCTCTATATCATTGTGGACACACTTTTTGAGAAGCTGAATAGCATTGCTGCTAATTAATGATTTTTAAACCACATCGCAGGATTTCTGTAAAACAAGTTTCATTTGTTTGTATTAGTTACCATGGGTATTTTAAATAGAGATACTACAAGGGTTAATAAAAAGCAGTGTAGCCAACAACCCAACTAACATCGTTTCTTAAAGAACTGTTGATGTTAGTGACCAAACTCGACTGGAATTCCAATGTCTCATATCCTAGTTAGCAGAGAAGGAAGCACTTTGTAAGAGAAGGAAATACTCATTGCTTTGATTGTTGGCAGCTAAATCCCCATCTCTGCTCTCTCCTTGTACAAGAAGCTGACTTCCCAGGAAATAGCTGCCGGAAATCTGAACCCTACAGATAACTCCCAAGCACCAAACAATTTCCCTAAACTCAACCATTAAGATAGCTGGATAGAAGGGGGGGAATAGAAAAGAGCAGAGCTTGAAAATCAGCTTGGACATTTCAGCAGAATAGATTTCATCACCTCTACTGGTGATTACAAACCTGTCTGCTTAAAAACTGAAGTAGAATTCAAAACGAACACACACACACACACACACACACACACACACACACACACACACACACACACACACACACACACACACACACACACACACACACACACACACACACACACACACACACACACACACACACACACTTAAATATAGATGTTTATACTCACACACAAACACACACACATACACATATATATATATGTGTGTGTGTATATATATATATATATATATATACACACACACACACACATATAATAATACATGTACACATATATAAACTTGAAGTTGTGAATATAAATCGGGTTTCATATAAAACCCTACAAATACAAACTGCAGCATGGATCCAAATTCTATACCTATTTCTCCTAAAAATTGTGTGAAGTACTACAATCCGATTCTTTATACACATGTTCTGCAACAATATGCTTTGGGGATAGATAGTTACAACCTCACAACGAAATGACAACAAAGAGCAACAAGTGCAAGTGTTGCTGTATTTCTATTGACAGTTCTAATATGTTAAAAACAGATGTAATGAAAGCTTTCTGATTCAATTCGATAGTGTGTAGATAAAAGTAACATATCCTGACCACTGACCAGGTGTATATATTATGATTGAGGCATAAAGATACATCCCATGTAGTGTTTTGCACTAATAGTATATTCACCTCCTTCTGTATTCTATTTCTTTCTCCTCATGTTTATTTATTTTTTTATCAGCCCTGAATGTTTATGATGTATCAGTAAATATATTGTTTTTTCCCCCCTCTTCAGTCTGCAGCTAGGAGGGCAGGTACATCCTGTGCAAACTGTCAAACCACCACCACTACATTGTGGAGGAGAAATGCCAATGGAGATCCTGTGTGTAATGCCTGTGGGCTGTATTACAAGCTGCACAATGTAAGTGTACAGCAATTCTCTAAGAATTATTCTATTTCCTTTTTACTAACATATATTTCAATGCTTCAGCCAGTTACACTACATTAGCCTTGTCTGAAGAAAATACATAGGGCAGTACTTACCAAAGACACTCTGTTGCACATATAGTGGATATTAATAGGGGTTTCTAATATAATAACACATCTATCTATCTATATCTATATCTATATATATCTATATATCTATCTCCTTCCCTCTCCCTCCTCCTCTCCCCTCTCCCTCCTCCTCACCCCTCTCCCTCCTCCTCTCCCTCCTCCTCTCCCTCCTCCTCTCCCTCCTCCTCTCCCCTCCTCCTCTCCCTTCTCCACCTCTCCCTCCTCCTCTCCCCTCTCCCTCCTCCTCTCCCTCCTCCTCTCCCCTCCTCTCCCCTCCTCTTCTCCCCTCTCCCTTCTCCTCCTCTCCCTCCTCCTCCTCCTCCTCCTCCTCCTCCTCCTCCTCCTTTCCCC
>NC_134487.1:19320394-19570394 GCF_040206685.1 Ascaphus truei
TCCTTTCCCCAGTTTGTTCCAGTTTTCATTGTTGTGCCTTACTGTTTGCACCAGTGTCATACATCGTACGCTGTTAGTTTTTGGTATCCAAAAACACATTATTTTCTTTGTGATTTTTCTTTGTCATGCACGGGTTTTAGTATAGTGGTTCTCGTTTTCTACTTATATTTTAATTGTATTCTGTTTTTTTCTGTGTTGCTAATAAAGTCCATCTTATTTTGCTGTAACTTGAGTACTTGGTATAGTACTTATTTTCTGTGTTTACGTATTACTTTGGTCCTTTATAGCACCACCAGAGGTTATATTTATACTGTATTACTGTTTTTTTGGTTTAATTTTGAGATTTGTAACAGTGATTTGACTGCGGATTTACCGGTTAGTCTGTTATTATATATATATATATATTAACAGTGGTCGACAAATCACCAAAAAATCTACTCGCCTAACAAAAAAATCTACTCGCCACCTAGTACCACACGTGTGCTGCTTGGGCCAATAGGAGCTTGCCACGATGTTAAATCCACTCGCCCGGGGCGTGCAGATGTATAGGTTTGTCGAACACTGTATATTAACACACATTCCCAGCTAGCTCAAATTCCCACACCCACTACACCATGAATATATATTTATGTCAAAAAGAGTGCTACTGGGCGAGATATATTTGTGTGTGGATGGGAGTGTAAATCTAAGAATTATTGTTAATGTTACATATATATATCAGACTAATAGGTAAAACCGCAGTCAAATCACTGTTACAAATCTCAAAATTAAACAAAAAAAACAGTAATACGGTATAAATATAACCTCTGGTGGTGCTAAAGGACCAAAGTAATACGTAAACACAGAAAGAGGTCCACAAATATTGAAGTCCACAAAGTGAAAACCAACGTTTCGGTCTGGGAAGCCTGATGAAGGTCCAATAGCATGAACCGAAACTTTGGTTTTCACCTTGTGGATTACAGTACAATCAATTTTCTTCACAATATCCAGTGTGCTGTGTTTTCTCTCCTGGTCCTCACCGGGTGATTTATATCTTGTTGTTTCCTATGATACATGCACACGCTATTAATATTTCACATTTTTTTCAAGGAGTGCCCACATCATCTAATAAATAAATAAATAAATAAAATATATATATATGTATCTCGAAAGCTCGCACAAATAAAAGCATTTCGTTAGCCACAGAACGGTATCATCTATTTATTTTTTGATTATTGAAGCTCGGCTAACACGGTACTGATACCTCTACATGTATATATATATATATATACACAGCAAATTCATGCTATCCAGTGTGCTGTGTCTTTTCTCCTGGTCATGGCTGTGTGGTGTGTGTATATATATATATATATATATATATATATATATATATATATATGTACCATTAACAATAGTTCTTAGATTTACACTCCCATCCACACACAAATATATCTCAAGAAAGGTTAAAGATTAAACCGAAATGTAAATTTATTAAACCCATTATATTTGTGCTCTCTCTCTCTCCCTCTCTCTCTCTCTCTCTCTCTCTCTCTCTCTCTCTCTCTCTCTCTCTCTCTCTCTCTCTCTCTCTCTCTCTCTCTCTCTCTCTCTCTCTCTCTCTCTCTCTCTCTCTCTCTCTCTCTCTCCCTCCCTCCCTCCCTCCCTCCCTCTCTCCCTCTCCCTCTCCCTCTCCCTCCATTTTAGATTATCTGGTATGTCTAATTATTGAATTATTGATTACATGCTGTCTTATATTGACTTAACAATATCTGAAACTGTTTGTGGTTGCCCTATATATTAGCTTTTCCGCTTCTCATGTCTGCTATTGATTTGAGTGTCTTAAATTAAGAAAAAAGTAATGACTGCCAACCACAGTGCCAAAATGTTTCTCGTGCGCAAGTACTTTGCAACAGCTACTAAAGAATGAGAAACAAAAACAAATAATTGATTTTTGTTTAGATTAACAGACCTTTGACTATGAAGAAGGAAGGAATTCAGACCAGAAACCGAAAAATGTCTAGCAAGTCAAAAAAGAGCAAAAAGATCCACGACAGCCTTGATGATTATCCCAAGAACAGCTCATTCAGTCCGGCGGCCCTCTCAAGACACATGTCTTCGCTGAGCCACCTTTCACCTTTTAGCCACTCCAGCCATATGCTGACCACACCAACACCAATGCATCCCCCATCCAGTCTCTCCTTTGGACCTCATCACCCATCCAGTATGGTCACTGCCATGGGTTAGACTCGGCTAAGTTTAACCAAAGGTCACCTATTCGAACTTCACCTCTACTTGCATTTTTTTTTTGCAGAAGAATGATGACCACAACAAAACAATGGAAAACATGTTATTTAAATACTCACACGATGTGTTTGCCACTTTTAAAAGGAGCTCACTATGGCATCTATGTATTCTCAACCAACCGAATCTGGATCCCATTTGTGAATAAGCCATTCAAACTTCTACTCCCTACTGATAAGGGGTTATAGTGCTGTGAAAAATACTGAACATTGCATAGAAATCTTCTATCATAACATATACTGTACATTTGGAGACTTGCGTTGCCGCTTGGCACCTGTACGAAGAGCATGAAGGACTACCAAGAGAACATTGACAATGTGGCAAGGAGAGCTGAGACCTAAAGACTGCCAGGCTTTTTGGCTAACAATATGAACAAACTGAACTGCCAGCAATGTTTTCCTTAGCTGGTGGAAGTTGTTTGATGCATTAAAGTTGTAGACAGTTCATACATTCAGGCTGTGGGCCTCGCTGTAGGAAGTGCTATCGGTTCCAGGCAATCAGTGTTAACATACGGATATTGCCAATAAGGACTTTCAGATAGTCATTCTTCAGACCCAAATGCATTGTGAACAAGTTCCTGTAATTGTTGTCTGTATGTATAATTCAAAAGCACCAAAATAAGAAAGATGTAGATTTATTTCATCATGCTATACAGACTGAATGGTTGTATAAATTTATTTACTGCTAGTGTAAAGAAACTGCTTTTATTGTTTTCATATTATTTTTTTCTTTCTTTAAAAATAAAATAGATGACATTATGTTGAAACAAGGTGGTTGTTATTTTATTTTTTTATTTTAAATGCTTACTTATTTAATATTACAATGGGTGAAATGGACGACACCATGTAGGCATATTGGCCCATGTTTATTAAGCTGTGCTATGCCGTGAGAAGCCTCTCTGCACCACAATACACAGTGTGACACAGTTAAGTGAATGGGATGTACGAGTCTAGCAGCATCAGAAGCTGTCTTATGGCATAGTACTGCTCAGTAAAAATAAGCATATATGTTACACTATAACAATATACAATGGATATCAAAACTCATTAGTTAATCTCTAGATTACCAAAAGAATGTGTTCTCTCCATTCCTCTCCATATCCTGACAGATAGTGAACTATCCCTCTCGCCTCACCCTCAGTATGACACATTAATTATGATTATTACATACAGAATGTGCGCTAATCAGCTGAAGGTGTAACTAATTGAAGCTGGAAACTGAGAATCAACTGCTGAGGAGGAGGACGCTGCCCGACTTGTTTTTATTTATCCTCTTTTGACCTCGGACACAGATGTGGTACCTGTGACTCAGATTTATTTCTTCCATTAACAATTTATACAAGACAAGAGGGGACTTGTGATTATCATTATGTAGCCTGAATATATGTCGTTTGTCATAGAGTGTAATATCTAAGTGAGGAGCAATGATGCAACATTTCCCAACTTTACCCATTATCACCCCAATATATAAATATAATGAAAAGTTTCGCAAGTATGCGATCAGACTGCAAAGGTGAAATATAAGCAGCTAAATTGGATTACAAACATATAAAAGTGATTTTTTTTCTTATAATAAAAGATTTTTCGAAAAGAGTTTGTTTACCCAAGACATCCTATTATAACACTCGCCAGTTTACATGTACAGTACTACTGCTTTCTAAAAGATTTCAGCCAATAAACTGTCTTTTAAAATATGAATCTAGATTCTCATTCTTGTACAAAAATAATAACATAACCTCATGATAATTTGTGGAGCAGTTTGTGCATTACTTGATTTTTTTTTTACCTTGGCTGATATGAATTATCCTTGAAGGGAGTCTGTCTGAAGCTCATAGGCAGGCAGGGCCGCCAATAGGGGTGGACAACAGGTACTTTCGTCCCGGGCCCACTGCGCGGCCGTGCCCCTCGACAAATTCCGTCGCCCGGTCACCGCGGGGCGGCAGGAGTTTGCGCGCTGCCGAGCCGCCAAGCAGCGCTCACTCTTTACAAAAAAAACCCCCTCCTGATTGGCTGCCCGTGCTTGCGCGCTGCCAGGATTTCTTTTTTTGGCTGCACCAAGATCTATACAGCGAGGCTGCCTTTTCCTGCACGGATCAAGTAAGGTAAGTACTGCTCCATGCCTCCCCCTTACCTCCCATGCCTCGCCCTTACCTCTCATGGCCCCCCCTGCTCCGTTTGCCCCCCTTGCTCCATTTTCCCCCTTGCTCCTTTTGCCCTACCTGCTCTGTTTGCCCCCCTTGCTCTGTTTGTCCCCCCTTGCTCTATTTGCCCCCCCTGCTCTGTTTGCCCCCCCTGCTCTGTTTGCCCCCCCTGCTCTGTTTGCCCCGTTTACTCCATTTGCCCCCTTTGCTCCGTTTACCCCCTTTGCTCCGTTTACCCCCTTGCTCCGTTTGCCCCCCCTTGCTCCGTTTGCCCCCCTTTCTCTGTTTGCCCCCCCTTTGCTCCGTTTCCCCCCTTGCTCCATTTTCCCCCCTTGGTTCGTTTGCCCTGCTCTGTTTGCCCACTTACTCCATTTGCCCCCTTACTCCGTTTGCCCCCTTTGCTCCGTTTGCCCCCTTGCTCCGTTTGCCCCCTTGCTCCGTTTGCCCCCTGTGTCTCCGTGTCAGAGTGTGTGAGTGTCAGAGTATCAGTCTGCGAGTATCAGTGTGTTTGTGTGTGTGTGTGTGTGTGTCAGAGTCTGTGAGTGTCAGAGTGTGTGTCAGTGTGTGAGTATCAGAGTGTGTGTCAGTGTGTGAGTGTCAGAGTCTGAGTGTCAGAGTCTGTGTGTGAATGAATACAGACACCAACCCACAGTCAGTCATAGTCAAAGTGTCAGTCAACAACCCGTCAGTCACCCAAGTGTCAGTCAGTCACCCATCCAACCCACCCACCCACTGAAGTTTCAGTCAGTCATCCACCACCCAAGTGTCAGTCAATCCCCAGCTGTGGGCCTGCCTCTCCTTCACTCTCTCAGTCTCTCTCTGACCCCCAGTGCTTGCCGAGCCTCTCTGACGTCGAAAGCTGGGCCGCTAACGGCATGAGAGAGGCCCAGCGCGGCACTGTGAGGGAGAGAGGCCCGGTGTGGGACAGTGAGGGAGAGCGGCCCGGTGCGGGACAGTGAGGGAGAGAGGCCCGGTGTTGGACAGTGAAGGAGAGAGGCAGGCCTGCACCACATGGGAGAGAGGGAAGTCCAACAGGAGGCCTGCAGCAGCTAGGGGAGAGCCGGGGCACCAGAGGCCTGAGACCATCCCCAAGGTAAGTGTGTGTTTTGTATGTATTTGGGGATGGGAGGGGGGGTTATGTGTATTTGGCAGGGGGGGGGGTTGTTAGTGTGTATGTATTTGGGGGCTTGAGTTTTTTGTATGCATTTGGGGTTGGGAGTTTGTATGTATTTGGGGGGTTGTATGTATTTAGGTGGTGGGGCATTTGTATGTATTTGGGGGTGGCGGGTTTCCATGTATTTGGGGGTGATGGGTTTGTATGTATTTGGGGGGTGGGGGTTGGTATTTATTTGGGGGATGGGGGAGTTCATATGTAATTGGGGGTTTGTATGTATTTGGGGGACGGGGGGTTTGTATATATTTGTTTTTTTTTAAATGTATTTGAGGGGTGTTTTTTTTTGGTATGTATTTGTGGGGGGGGGTTAGAGGTAATTATTGTAGGGGGATTGTGTGTGTGTGGCCGGGTGGGGGGGGGGAGAAGTGTGATGAGTGGTCTTTTAGGGAGCGGGATTGAGTGAGAGGGGGGTCATTGATGGAGGGGGGGAGTTAGGAGAGAGGAAGCGAGGGCTAAGGAGGGGAGAAAAATACATGGGAGGAGGGAGAAAATAGAGGAGGGGAAAGTAAGGTGTTAAATGGAGAGGCTCGAAAGACTGCAGACATGGTGGGTGGTGGGTGGGGGTTGTGGGTTATTAGGCTAGGGGATGTTTGTGGGAGGGCTGTCGAAACTCTAGTCCTGGGCCCCTAGCTCAGCACACATAACATGTATGTCTTTATGTAAATATTTCAGATACTTGATATTCTACAACTGGACGGCTTCCAACTGGGTATTTTGCGCCCTTTCATTTTCTGCTGCCATGCCGGTCTCTGTTGAAACATGAAATTCTCTTTTAAGAGAAGGGCTGCTTGGGAATACCCATCTAACCTTTGAGACCCCACAACAGTCAAAGAAATGTCTTACTCATCATGTTCAAACCCCTCCCATGTGACTTGTTCACCTCTGAGTTCTTCCTGTTTCCCAAGATCACCTCTTTGTTAAAGTCCTCATGCAGACAATGGTTTATGTTCTCAAACCCACATGAAAGTGTGCACTAGCAAAACAGATTTGCTTTGTCTTCTTTGGGCACTTGTAGATTTGATTGTATGTATGTCTTGATTTATTTAGAGCCATCCAGGTACATAGCACTTTACAGCAGTAATACACGTGACATAATATTATAACACATAATGGGAAGAAGTGCTTCAGGCATGAAACAATAGGAAAAGGAATCCCTGCCACGAAGAGCTTGCAATCTAAGTGACCATCTTAAAAATACTTTACTTCCATCTGCAGTAACAAAGACTCACAGACTCACTAAAAACACGAATTGTTCCTTTTTTTAGGGAGAAGGAGCGGCCCAGTGAGTAAAGACACTGACTGGCACTGTGTTTGAAGCAGAGGAACATGGTTTAATTTGCAGTGCCGGCTCCTTGTGACCTTGGGCAAGTCACTTTATCTCTCTGTGCCTCAGGCACCAAAAACATAGATTGTAAGCTCAACAGGACAGGGACTATACAAGAACAAACTATTATTATTATTATTTGTACATGTTCAATATGCAGTTTTCTACCTCAGTAACTCATTTGTTTTACACGTAAAATCCATTGTACGCAGAGTTTTTTTTATTTTTAAACATGCTTTAATTATGTGATTTTTATGGAGACCAATGTGCATCACGGGAATACTCTTTATCACAATGAAGTGAGTTTCTTATAATAAGCTTTTTTTTTCATTTAAACTGAGCACATCCAATAAAAACGTAAATGTGGATACTTCCATTCTGGCGGCCTTGGACCTCTTGAGGTTAATCTTAGCTGCGGGAGAGGCCAGAAACGCATTGCAAAGTAATGCAGTGCTGGCTCCTCTGGCAACTGAGAGGTTAAATTTGCTCCAGTGCCTATGGGAGCTTATTATTATTATCATTTATTTCTAGAGCGCCAACATATTCTGTAGAGCAGTACAATGGGGTTGGAGGATGAAAATAATAAAATATCAAACATTGACACATGTTGTTACTGTGGGTAAGGAAGGTCCTGCCCCAAGGAGATTACAATCTATAAGGAAGGGTAAGTGGAAACACAGTGTGCATGGGGATGAGAAGGTTGGTGTGTTTCGGAGAGCTGCTTGTTAATTGAAGGAGTTGGTGTTGGGAAGCAGTAAGTGGGAGTGTGGAGGTAGAGCTGTGAGAGCAGGTAATGTGTGAGGGAGCTGGCGTTGGGGAAACAGTAAGTGGGAGTGTACGGAGGTAGAGCTGTGAGAGCAGGTAATGTGTGAAGGAGTTGGCGTTGGGGAAGAAGTAAGTGTGATTATGGGGAGGTTGAGCGGTGAGAGCAGGTAATGTGTGAAGATGCAAATGCTTCAATGTGCATCGGAAATGCTTTACTCAATACCAATAACACAGCAGCTGTAACATCAGCAAACGGCTGACACCCTCTGGCTGCCTGTTGGAAGTCTTATTTGTTGAAGGAAAGACTGTGATTGCTTGTGGTGGAAACTTGGGAAAATGTGGACATTGTATCATGGTACCGATCCATACCGCACTCCTATCAATGACCACTAAAATGAGAACTATTTAAAGAATTAATTCTTATACCATGTCTCAGTGCCCTGATTCAAACCAGAGTGTTGTTTCAACCAACTATAATCCTATTCATATGCAAATGAGGTGCTGTCACCAACATTGAAATCTACTAAGGAATCCTAAAGCCTGATGTGGCTGTAATCTCCAGGTCAAAGGGTTGAGAACTACTCGTTTAGAACAATGAAAACTCCTGTAATTAGGATATTATATTATGAATTAAATAGAGATAGCCGTGTTAGTCCAATGTGACAAATGAGTACTTCAGTATTATGTGATACTTTTTTTATTTGGACTAACAATTGATCTTTTAGGACAAGCTTTCGAGAGATCTCCTCTCTGCCTCAGGTCCGCGGTACTGATTATGTTACATATTTTTTTTATTTACAGTTGCAAATAAATTGAAAGACTAATTATACAGAATTTGTATTCATAGCATACTGTATATTAAATGGGCAGGGGTGACAGAAATATAGGGGGGGTACAGAAATATGAAAAACTGAGGAGTCAGCTCAAATTTTTAGGAGCCATATTTTGAGAGAAAAAGGGGGGGGGGGACGGACGGCGGTGGTCACCCCCCTCGTCGCCTCATCAGCATGGGTCTGTGTGTCAGAGTGTGTGTGTCACAAACACACACTATCTGTGACACAGACACACACACTGACAGATGCACACAATGAAAAACACATACACTACTGTATTCTTTGTGAAGCGCTGAGTACACTTTTGGTGCTATAGAAATAAAGACATACAATACACTCACTGATAGACACACACACTTCTCCTCTCCTCCTGCTACAAGGTAGCTGCACTGGGAGAAATGAGAGCAGGGGTGGGCAGTCACACATGCTCCTCCTCTCCAGTTTCCCCTCTCCCTCCCCAACGGGGGAGGATAGGATGCACTATTGCTGGTCACCGCGATGACTGACAGGATAATCAGCGCTGCAACACAGGCTCCAGAAAGGAATTTTTAGATGACCAGGCGCCCAGGATTTTTTCACCCTTGTAACGGAACATATCCCCCCTCTCTAACACTCTCTGTTTGCTTATTGCCATTTGCTGTTTGACACACTGTTTGCTTAATAGCATCTAATTACCCATAATTCTTGTCTGCAGTTTAATTACTATAGACATGGATGCACTCATGGGATACATAAAAACACACATTTTCCTTACATCTAGACAGGACATCCCTCCGCGTTCCTGCAGGGCCCTCCACAATTTCCTTGGACCCTTTGAGGTCGTGTATGTAAACCTCCTTGCCCGGCTCTAATGGAATCTACATCAAGTTGGATATGTATACATGGCAGTGCTCAGTTTATAATACCTTTTCAAAGTGCCGGGTCTGTGCAGGCTGGGTGTGGATATACAGATAGAATAACAATGGTCTCCAGGAACTTTTACAGTACAAACAAGAGCTTTATTCCCAGCCGTTGACAATGCTCTACATACAAAACGTACTTCACTTCAGACATTGACTGGTGGCAAATAATATGGTTAATCTGTGCTTCTTCCCTTGGTAGCTTTCACTCCTACACTAGGGAGGTACTTAGACGTATTTAGGCTTCAGCCCCGTGGTAGCTCAAACTCATATACTGGGGAGGGACTAAAACTTGTGTCCTTTAGTATTGGTTAGATTGGCAATCTCCTGTATAGCTTCAATAGTGCCCCATCTCACTGGGGCCACTGGGGTGGGAGTACACTCTACTCTCGGGGATCAATGTACCGTCACTCTGTATATACTGCCTACCTCGTCCATGCATATTGGATCGGGAGCTGCTTACTAAGGACTTGCCGCTGGGGCCGGACCTACTACTCTGAGAACTATTAAGCGATGCTCACTCCTCTTCCTGAATGTGAACAATCTTGGGCTATTACTATAGGTGCTAACAGAATGGGGCACAGTCACAAACTGAAAACATTAAATGTGACAAGACATCCTTAGTACATATAACTATACACTTAAACTTATTTAAATGACTCACAGTGAGGCCCTCTCCAACGGCCACCCCCGAGGAACCTCATTCTAGAGCATTCAGACGAGCTATATATACCCCCACCCATCTACCTATGATGACATCACTGATCATGAGACCTACTGGGGAGTGGCTATCTTTTCTGCAAGTTATACTGCATCATGTGATGGGAGGGAAGTAACCTGAGAGATCCCACACAGTTAACTCATTAAGGCTGTTAACCCCTTGTACTAACTAGTATTCCTCAAAGGGAGGCTACACATGAAATACATGACTTGCCCATGCCTCCATTCTGGGGCCGAACAACTACACAAACAACCAAGACAGGCATCACAAGGCCTGCTATTTAAAAGTTGGCTGGGCGAGCTTAAACCTGGGAGGATTTATGATATATCTGTGAATGACCACTCTATTAAGACTTCTTCCTCCATGAGAGAGGTAAAGAGAATGTTCGTAGATAGTGTTAGGACCTGTTAAAAGGTGATACCTTGGCGTGGTTACAGGCTTAAAATTACTTCGGCCAAAGAAGTTGACTGTATGACCCTTACTTATGAGAAGAAATTGGCTGTAGCATTGTTTTTTTTTGGGGCTTTTGTGGTACACTTTAGGTTAAAACACCAGTAGCACTCATTTTGGCACAAATATATATGGTGTGGTGGGTTTGGGTTCTGAGGTTGCATGGGTTGTGTGTGTTCCTCATGTAACTCCTCCTGTTTACACTCCCCAAATCACAAGATGACGCAAACGGCACACAACTTGGAGCAAAGACCTTGATACATTGATGCAAAAGGCGCAAGATGAAAATGATGCTATTTACCTCAAATTTGCCATTATACATCTCCCCCATAGGGTCTCCCTGCTACATTGAGAATTCTTAAAAATAAAATATTGTTTATAAATTAATAGATTTTGAGATTTGTTTAGAAAAAAAAATAGTGTGACATAGCTGGGCGAATCATTAGCTTGCACAGCTGTTGACATGCATATTAAAAAGATGCAGTAGAAAAAGTAAGATTCTTTAAAAAATAAATACCACCTTTATGCTCAGGGTTATACCCCCCTTATGCCACCTTTATTGTCTGAGTTGCTTCCTCTCTCCATTCGGGTCATTTTTTTTAATACATTATTTGGACCAAAATTGAATATGTGTAGCCCTGGCTGGTTTTGGGCTACCAGTCTTCTCTCCTCCTGGCAGTAAGCCCTTGTAAAAGCAGGCTTGCTAGGAGTAATCATGCGTTTTCCCCACTTCTATGCAGCCTCAGTGAGTCACAGAGAAGGCGGTGCAACCAGGCCTTGTGTCCAATCAAGGGCTCAGGGCTGGTTCTTGCTTTGCCTGCACTTCCAGGAGCTGCACTTCCTGATTTAGTCAGTTTGCCTCTACCTTTGATACAGGTCAGTCTACCCAAACCAGTTGTGCAGGGCTCTGCCAATCTGAGGGCCCTCCCTTAGGGGAGCGGCGGGAGACTTTTCCTCCTACTCCAACAGGGGGTAGGGGAAGAGCAAGGACTGCTCCTGTTGCCCTTGCCTGGGAGTGAAAGGTCCAGGGACATCCTGAGGGTGAAGGCCCTAAGCTCTGCTGTTGCTGTGTATGCTGTGTGAAGCCTGCAGTGTGAATAAAGGGTTAATCTTTTATTATACATTCCTGCCTGAGACTGTAGTCTATCAGGGGGAAGAGCTAAGAAACTTTCCTACAAGGGATTGCTCCCACATCCCTGGGGCCTGTAAGAGATGGAGGCGTTGTCAGAGTGAGTACGATTCAGTTTATACTCCAGAAGCCTGTTCTGACCTCACCTACCACCATGCGGGAGACTCAGATCTGCTGTGAGCCAGCAGGTATGCACCACCACACTCCATGTAGCAGCAGTGAAATCTCCCAGAGGGGTGGGAGGGGAGAGGGGTGAGAGGGGGGGGGGGGGGGGAACATGGGCTACATAAACAAAAGCTACTCCAGTTCCATTTGTATTTTCTAAGCGACACAATCTTGAACTCTGTCGTTTTCCCGTTATATATTTAACATGCCGTGTTTATTTTCCCAGTTTAGTGAAAAACTAATTTTAACTGTGAAACCCAAACACATTTAAAAAGCAAACATCTAGAGCTTGCAGGATATAACCTTTGACTTTGTGCTGCCAGAAGTGTGACGGTTCCTCTCCGATTGAAAAGTTTAAGGGGTACCTGCTTTCATTTCCTTTACGGATACGCTATGTTTGAGCAATCCTTAGAATTACAAACAAGTGCGGAGCAATTAAGATGGAATATGGAGCTGCAGCGGTCGATATATTTGCTGTCATCAAGAACTAACATTGGTTGACTTGTTCTATTGACGTTAAGGAAGGCCCATGATAAGGGTTTCCAACTCACATCATTTACATAGGAGACACGCTGTCCTACAATTGCCTTGCAATTTCCTTGTGGAAGGTTTGGCTGGAAGCCTAGAAAGGAAAGCAAAGCAAACTGAAACAGCCGGTCAGTCAGGCTAAGATATGCATAGAAAACAAACACAATCCAACACGTTTGCACAAGGGAGGGGAAGAAGCTTGGACCCTGGCTTAGTATGAGGACTATGGCACTATACAATGATCTGGAGCAGTTTTCTGGTTGCTGCTGCATCAGATAGAGGAACTTTGCTAATCGAGTGCCCTTTGAAGCTGATCGTCATACGTTTTTTAAGGTGAAGAAAAAGGAAACAAATAATGGACAATGAATGGGGCAATCCCTCCTCAGGACTAACGTGAACTTACTCCAGTGACATGATTACGGGGTGTCATCTGGTTAACTGATTCAATTTCACCCAAATCTGACAACTGTAAGATATTTGAATTTCATTTTTACATTTAGACTTGGGATGGGGTTGATTTACTCCGGCTGCTCCCTTTTATGTGATGTCACTGCGTGACGTCACTGTGTGATGTCACTGTGCAATCAGCAAGTGCTTGTACAGCCAGGATCTCTCATCCCCACCTTACCTTTATTGGTTCTCTGATAAGGACAGGAATGGATAAGGGCAAAGAAAACACTTGATTTGCAAACCCTTCCCCATTCAGAGGACTCTAAGAAATTCAACTCACCATGGACACTATCGACTGTAGTGTTAGGGAGTTTTGTGGCTAATCATATTTTCAGGGGACTATGTCCTCCTTCCTCCGATATAAAACACATGGGCCATCTTTCCTTCTCCATTGTATACATGCAAGAAAAAGAGTAAACAGTTCCCCCAAAGAAGTGTATCCATGAACCATGTATATAAAGAGGAGTGTCAGTATAAATAACGGATGAGCACTTATGATAATAGGTTATGTTTAGGTATCAAATACACCTACTCTTTCTATAAATTGTTCCCTTTTCTAGGTGTCAAAAACTAGGTGCTTCACCTGATATTGTATCTATCACTGCTATGTATGGTGCTATACAAATACAGAGCTACATATTAGTAGCTAATTAAGTCAGATATGGAGTGTTTGAATGCAGAAGTTTTATTTAATGTCATCAATTCATGGAGACCCAGACTAAACGTGGCCAGACTCTGTGGAAAGGGATTACATGATCAAACCAATGGTGCTTCCCATACCAGCAGTTTTTTCTTTTTTGTAAATTCTTTATTTCATTTTCAATTTTAACAATTAACATACATAATACATACAAAAATCATATATACGATATACAGTGTTTTATTAGCATCCCTCGCAACTGTAAACATCACACATAAAAACAGTATAAAAGCAATGTTAAAGTTTCACATTGCTTCTATGCAAACAGCTGTATGGTACCATACAATGCAATATATTATCTAACATGACAAACTGAACTAAAATAAAATATATACATAACTAAATACAGTGAACGAGAGCTAGTAATAGAATTAACCACTGTATACAGTCACAGAATAAAACATAATATAACTTAACTTAACCTGCCAGAAATGAGCCAAACTGTCTAGATTGTCAATTAAAATTATCCATAGTATCCTGAATTTTGCTCGTTAGTTTCCCCTACTATTTCCCTTTCTTCTCACAAGTTCCTGTTCTCTGTATATTCTGCCCGCGGTAACCATAGGAGTTCAAATGTTAACATTGTATCCCTGGTTATATATGATAGCTGTTCCATCTTCATAACCTCCCACATTCTCGAGTCCCAGTGTTCTATAGTGGGTGCCTCTAGTTTTTCCAACTGGCCGCAATAGCGCCCCCCTGCTGCATTTAGCATACGTATTAATAATGATTTCTTGATTTTATGTTCTTTGACCCCTTCTCTGTTTAACAATATAATACTCGGATCTTTTGGAACTCTAATCTTCATAATCTTAAAAATCTGTTCCAGTATCAAATCCCAAAACGCCTTAATTTTGGTACAATCCCACCAGATATGCAGCATCGTTCCCACCTCCCTGCAACCTCTCCAACATTTATTAGCGGTCCCTGGATAGCATTCGCTTAGTCTTTGCGGTTATAGTACCATCTGTACATTATCTTATACGCATTTTCAAGAATATTTGTTGAAATGGAAGAAGTACTAGCATTATTCCACATTTGTGTCCATTCGAGAGTAGAATACTCCCTACTCAACTCTTTTTCCCATGCTAGTGCGAATGCCAGCAGTTGTAATGTATTTATCGGAGTATCTAGTAAAACATTGGTACTTGTTGAATGCAGTGCAATGTTTTCTTTCAGATTGAAGATTTTTTTGGACACCAGGATCCTGAAATGACTGATCCCTTTATTTTGGAGGAACTCCACTGCATATACAATGTATCAACATGTAAAGTCATTGTTTTTAAAAACGATTTTCATTTAATTGGGATGTATGTCTAGTTGTAATTTAGTGGAACTGCTCTAGCTTGAAACCTTAGTCCGGCCCTTTTCTCTTTATGTAATGAATCAGGTCTCCATCAGAGAAGATGGCCATGGAATACAGCCTCCCATTCAGTCTCCTACTGAGCACATTATAAGCTTGATATGGTTCTACGTGCACCATTATTACCAGTTAGGTGTGATTAGGTAGACTAGTGAAAGGATGGAGGCCAAGCTGTGGGTGATTTACAGTCTAGAAATAAAGGGGGGGGGGAGGGTTTGAGACTGCACTACCAATGGTGATGCTAAACCACACTAAATGTGATGGGAGGGGTGCTGAGGACTTCATGGGAGCTATCATTCATACAGTACATCATTACTAGCACTCTGTTACACTCTATGACAGTAGGCACATGTGTCACTGTTCCGATTACTTTAGGTATAGTACTGATGGTAGCACTGCTCAGCACCTAGTAGGTTTTAACCTCTTTTTTCCTCCAAGCATACATTAAACAATTTATTATTTTCATTCTATTGGAGGAAGAGTGCTCTCTTGAGGATTCTTTCTCTTCATGTGTTTGATTTACAGTCTAGCAAGTCTTTGCTTGACTGTTAAAAACAGACATACAGTACATGTAATTGAGTACTGTACAGTCATAACTGAACGTATTTTAAAATTACATGGAAATAAATGGAAAGTGAACTTTTATATGGGTTTAAATGTAAGTTCCTCAAAATAAGGCTGGTGCTTGTCTAATGCTACACTACTGAACAACTTATATGACCGATTATAGGCATGGATGGCACCATAACTGATATAGGTGGAAGACATGAATTTTCGGTTAGTTTTCCACTTTACTCACAAATGATTTGTGGATTGGCTAAACTCTCAGCACAGTTTCCCTCTCCCTAAGCTTTACTTTTAGGAAACCTTAAGTAATCAGCGAGTTCTGTAGCTCAATGTGAGATGTAAACACCGCCGGTAAGAATAGCATGAGAGCTAGCGGAGAACAATGAGTTCTAGCGAATGGAGCCTTTTTTTCATTTTTAGCATGATGGATGCTAGGAGAAAGGGAAATACATCAGAATAACAGAGGAGGCTATTATTACAGTGTTCCTTAGGTTACATATATTGAACATTATGATATCAATTACGGGACCCGCTATTTAGCTATGACTATACCTTGAGTTAAAAAATTAAAACGTTGACACGATTCTGTGCCGTTTCTTGAATTTCTCTCTCTCAAAAGTAACAAAGAGTTACTTACATTTATTTTTCCAGTGATATTTACCCTGACACACAGATCTGATGTTTTTTTTAAAAAAAAATAATTTTTTTATACCAGTGGAAGGTACAATAACACAAATTGTCCAAAATGACCATATTTTATTTTGATACAGCCTTTATAAAATGTGTCATATAACTCTTCCCTCACTCCTCCTATTGACAACGCCCAAATCCCAATTTCTCACCCAGACGACAACATTGGATAAAAGTGCTTAGTTACATTGACGTTATGATGAAATTTGTGTCTAAAATTGTCTAGATATGTACCTTCCAACGTGTGTTTTTAAAAAAAATAAAAATTAGAGTAACCCACTTGTGCAGGTGCACAGGAAACTGAAGTCCTGCAAAAACCCCACAAAACCTACTCCCTGCCTTCACCACATCCATATGCTGCAGTCTCGTTCTGATACATATTTCACTTTCAGTCAATCTCTTTCTCTTCACATTGTAGGCCATCCATAATACCAGTTCTGAAAGCAGCTTTCATAAAACTAAACTGAAACCAATTCATGACACAGAGGTAGAGAGAAGCTTCAAAGGACATCCACTGTACATGCTCTCTTCAGGCATTACTGCTGCAGAAAGTGATTCTATAAACTAGCGGGCAATTCACCACTTATTTTAGTCCCATTGTCCAGCTGGTCAAATGTATTAGTTATTATTAACTTTGAGATTCTGGAGAGGCTTTCTTACAGTCCCTGTGGTTAAGCGAATTCCATCATAACATTTGATGTTTATTGAAGTTTGATGGATTGACAATATCAGACTGGAGGGTTGGGGGCGAGGGGTGTGACTAATTAAAAATAGTACATTAATAGTCTGTCACAAAGAGCTTACAGTCTAATTATAACAGTAACTTGTAATGTTGTGAACTTAGGACATACTTGAAGACGAAAGGTAACTCTCCATGTATTTTTTGCTGGTAAAATATTTTTTTTAGAAATAATTCTGATGCTGAAGGCACAAGGAGACTAAGTAACCTAGGTCACAAGGAAAGCTGACAAAGGGGAATAAGACCAGATCACTTGTATCCAAGGCAGTGTGCTTACTGCTCAGCTACCCAATTCCAGTCTAACTTCTGCAATGCTATAGCCACATATTGCATCTCCTTTGACTTTTGGTTGGTCAACCTAATACTTTCCAAGGCATTTTCTCATTTGAAATGGGATCTAAAATGATCTCACGCCAAGTTGGTTTAGAGTCTAACTAACTACACCAAACATGTGCCTTATTCGGAACAATGTCTTGCAAGTTGGACACTACTAGTTGATTCTTTCCAGTTTATTTTGAGATAATTACAAGATATAGCATTCATTGCATATATATATATATATATATGTTAACTAGGACTGAATAAAGGGACCGTTTTAATAATACTGAGATTTTGATGGACTGAACTAGGCTTGTGTGCATTTTATTCTGGTGTACGGACTACATTAGGGTAATTAAATCTACCCATAATCAAGATTCTCTTTTTCTGCTAAGGCCCTATTAGCGTTAGAGTTTCCTCCTTATCTTTCAGCACTGTATTTTCTTGTCAGTGCTTCCAAGCAGCAATCTACACTGCTCAAGTTTTACCAAATTAATTTCCCTCAAACTTTGTCCTTCCAGAGATTGAGAAAAATTGCAGCCGGCAGGAAGATGCACATAGACTAAGCAGTAAAGATATCTAATAACATTGCACTTAATGATTGGCTCACCAGCAAAACGCTGCCTGCTGGCCATCCTGGGAAGGAGCCAACTATGCCATCTTAACCCTTCCAGTGCTAAAGACGTTTATAATTCTGGTGAACTGGAGAGTTGTCTCCTGGTGTAGTCCCCCTTTCTACCCAGTCTGACTGTTTGAAACTCCACACAATTGAGAATATTTATGTTACCCTTGTTGCCCGGCTCTTAAGGAGTTACACCATGATAGACTATCTGCATGGTTGTGCTCAGTATCTCATACCTTTGCAGGGTGCTGGATCCATGCAGGCTGGGCGTAGATATGAAGATGTTAGAATGAAGGGCGCCAGGAACTTTTATAGTATAAACAAAGAGCTTTATTCACATCAATTGCTAATGCTCCACATGCATAGAACATGCTTCTCATAGCTATTAACTGGTATAAAATAATATGGTTACTCTATGCTTCTTCTTACTCCTACACTAGGGAGGTACTTCGGCTTTTTATAGGATTTCATCCCCTTGGTAACTCTTAGTCATACACTGAGGAGGTACTTGTGTCTTGTAAAGGACTTGTGTCCTTTAGTAATGTTAGAATGGCGATCTCTTGTATAGCTTCTTCAATGCCCTATATCTGGTGGGCCCTGGTTGGGGGACACACTCTACTCACAGGAATCAGTATCCCTTTACTGTGGACCACATTCTTCCTCTATACTATACTTAACAGATCGGGAGTTTACTGAGGACCTTTCGGTGGCAGTACATTATCTTCAGGGATCAATATCTCGTCACTCTGTGCACCGAGGCCCTCTCCAATTGCTACTCAGAGGATCCTAATTCTAGAACACTGGGATTCGCTATATTTATCCTCCGATCTCTCTATGGTGACATCACTGGTCTTATGACCTACTGGGGAGTGGCTATCCTTTCTGCAAGTCACCTTCATGATGGAGATGGAAGCAACTCGGTGTGACCTCACACAGTTAACTTATATCTTAACATCACTAAAGTTTAAATTCCCCCAACAGAAGAAGACTTTGTGCTTTTAAACCAAAAGCATCTGTAGTCCTTGGTATTCTACTATTCAAGACTTGCCAGGTCGGTCTCTGCTCAGTTTCCAAGATCAGATAAGACTACACATGTTCAGAGTGGTGTAAAATGATATATACACTTTCTAATTAATTCCCATTCAAAACTGCTACATATAGAACAGGTAAATAATACTGTTTTTTACAAGAGATACATCCAGCGAGGGTTCTATAGAACCTCTCTTTCAGTATGTTTTATGTCCAGTGTATCTAGTTTGCGTTGGTGCACCTAGGTTCCCTTGGCGTTGTCAGTGCTCTCTCAGAGCCCCCCTACCCACAAAAAGTCAGGTGCCTATGTCATTTTTAATTAAAAAACATTATTAATGTTTACACATTTTTGGGAGGTTTGCCTTTACGTTTTAACGACTCAGTGCCATTCTTTCTATTTGTCACTCAATGTATTCCCTTTTGTTTGCCACTTTCTGTAGCTCTCAAATGGGTATGTCCCTCCTGTCACTCTTAGTTTCTATGCAAGTCTCCCAGAGGGGGGCGGGAGATTGAGGAACACTGGCCTAGTGGCAATCAATGCAATGGAAAGTGAAGGGACACATATATGGGCCTCCAAGCAGAAATCACAGGGCTGAGATGAGTTGGGGTGTTCTTGAAGGAAAACAGCACAAGCCCCAGGGACGTTTGAGGGAAACGACATCCAAGCTTCTCTCCTGGGTGTTGGCAACTCATACCATGGGAAAGCAATGGGGCACATTCCAGGACAACTGGTCTCGCTGGGAATAGAGATAGACAGGATCCCATTTCCTGGGACTCGACTTCAATTAAAGTATATATGCATATGCTTTGGCCCCTTCCAATTACACTTGTTATCAATGTCCATCTATGTTTACAGATTGGATACCTGATGGTGTGTTGGCAAAAAAAAAATCCATTATTATGCCTGTGTGTGTATTCCAGCCTTGAATATTGTATCGTATTCAAGGGCGGGCCTTGCAATTCTGAGGCTGTCAATCTAAGGGGTGGATATTGGTTGGAACGCCCCCTGGTGTGTGTGGGCCAATCTGTATCCAGCTCTGGCTTGTAATGAGTCAGAATTAGAGACACTCTCCAAGGATGTTCAAATTGGGACATACCTCCAAAATCAGTTAGTCAGTTGAGAGAGATCTGGAGAAGAAGACAGACAGGCAAGAAGTCTATCCCTTCTCCTTCCATGCCTGGGATAGGGAAGGGGAGGAAAATCTACTAATTAAACAGGGATGTGTCCTAAGAGTCATGTATGCAGTTATGGTAGTACAGGACTGTGTATTCTCTGAGCTGAGCTGATGGCTGAATAAAGAGAGAGAAAAGACATTGCTGTGTGGATTCATGTCTCTGGGTATGAAGGAGTGTCAGTGGGGGTCCATCCCCTGAAGATCATCAGGAGAACCTCACTGGCTGGAGGCACTGCACCATCAGAGATCAAGGTAATCTGTCCCCCTGTTCCATGTCCTGGCTCTCCCCACACCACCGCTAAGCCCTCAGCCCTCCTGTTGCCAGCAGGTTGCAGCATCCAGACTGCTTGAGTTTAACCAGCAAGGAGCATACCCCCATCTCACTTAGGGGGGGAGGGTATGATAAAAGGGTTACATATATATCCTTCGGTACACTGTACCTTGCAGGCAAGCCTTGGCTTTTAAGATTGTGTTTTCACTTGAGTGTCAGGCTATTACAATTGTACACTGTGACAGTATTGTGTATGTACTTCCCCTCTGTGCTAGCACAGGTCACTTCGTATATAAATACAACTGCTATGAAAAATGGTCATGTCGGGTCTATTATAGGTACCATACAAACATCACATTTTCTCCGGTACTTTCACTTTCAGAATTCACTAGGCAATTTATAGAATAAATATTAGAGTGCATGTGAGTTAAGCATGTTACAGATGTTAGAGATTTCAAAAACATTTTAGACTTAAACTTTTGTCAGAACAGTGCTAATGAAATTGTATGCTATTATATTTAACAGGTAATGGAGCCTATATTTTGTGGCCGAAATGTGGAAAGGAGAAAAAGAGCTGTGGTGTATGGGGTTGAATCTATTTATACATCCACTTTGGGAACATTTTTGCACACAAAATAACACTTTTTTTTTTAACGAGAAAATATATCTTCCTCTTTTCAGAAAATGCCATTTTATTGCATTCTTACAAGATGACATTAAGTATATATTTTTAAACAAACACGGTGATGTGTGGGGTACATAGACCTTTATCAAACCCCAAACACGACATCTTGCGTGTCCACTCATTAAATGTAAGAAAACGGTGCAAACAAAGCATCACAAACGACATGGCGCGGCTTATGACGCGGCTTACGATGCGGCTTACCATGAAAATGAATATACATAACATTACCACTTTGGTTCAAAAGAATATTGGTAAAAAGCGCTCGGCAAGTATCTTGATAGAGAAGAATTGCAAGATATCTGGGATGCTGTAGTCAGAAGTTTGAGCTGCATATTAATAAAGTAAAACACTTATAAATTGTTGTACCACAGTTGGTATAGAACCTCAACTAAATTACATGGCATAAACCTTATGTTGCAGAAACTGTGGTCATAGAGGATCCTTGATTACCTTAAAATCCAACCTTTGTGGGACAAAGTACTGGGTTCTATCTATGACAAATTAGGATTCACTATTCAAAGAGACCCCTGGTACTCGTTCCTTTACAAACCAATAGAGGGGAGAAGGGATTATTAGGCCCCCTACCCAGTCAGCAATGAATGTGGATGCGTAATGCTAAAGACCAGTAACAGAAGAGTACTTGTAATGATAAAGAATGGACACTTATAGAGTGACCCCCAAGTAAAGCTTGATTGAAGACAGTTACTGGGTGTGTGGTCCTGGATGGTAAACTCACCACTCAGGGTAAGGCTGTATACACAATGACACCAGAAACCATAAGCATATAAATCACCCTAGATTGTACCAAATGTCCTGAAATCCATAATATGGAAACATGTAGCAAGCAGAAAACTCACTGTTAGTGCTGCAACGTCCATGTATTCCAAAGTGCCAGGGGTCCAGGTGTGCCTCCGTCCAGCAGGTAGAATGTAGAAAAGGGAATAAATGGCAGAGCACTACAAAAAGTGTCCAAAATGAAATGAAGAGGAAAGTGCGTTTCCCATGAAAATATTATTTATTGGTCATAAAAGACAAAAAAGGGCAAAGTGTAGCCCCACCAACGTTTCACGCTTCCCAGAGCGCTCTGAGTACTCACAACAAATACTATTACTTTGTGTCCCGTTAAACCACAATTGCGGTTAGAAAGTAGCAGTCTCGATACGCGGATCTCTCGTCCAAGCACTAAACAAAGGCTAACGGAAACAGCAGAAACCAAAACTTAAAACCGTGTATGTGGTTAAGATACAGCGTAAAATATATAAATGAACATTGCCTATAACTCCTGCTAAACATCAATATAAGTGAATAAAAAATGATGAATGAAAAAAAATAAAAAAGCAGATATACATCAGTGTCAGCCCACGACGGAGCTAGCAGAACGTCGTGGGGTTTTTTTTTTATTGTATATTTTGTTCACGTTTTGCTCATTTAGCTATTAGCTCATGAACTACACGGTTAAAGATACTATTATAGAATTTGTACTGATTTACATTTTTTCATTTTACTTTATTTTATTTGGTTATCGGTGTTCTTTGCTAGTTTATCACCATATAGTGATTCACGGTTGGATATAATTTGATACGTTACGATACACTTTAAAGGCGCTGTCTGTTATATTTAACTTGTTCCTTTTTTGGATATATATATATTATATACATACACACACATATTTTGATAGGTTTGAAGCAGGGAGAACCTGGCGCTGAACCCCATTAATTTGAGCTTCTGGGACCACCTGATCCAGAAATACACATCTCCGCAGGTGTAACCAGTATCCCTCTGCAGTTTAAATGTCCTGGTCACAGCTTCCTATTGGCCCACGTTACCGGGAAATTTAAACTGAAGAGACATACCGGCACCCCTACAGAATTGTGTATCTCAGGAAGCAGGGAGGCACTAGAGCTGAAATGAATGTGATTCAGCTCTGGAGACACTCTGATTCCAACCTATTTAAAAAAAAAAAATGGATGTTGGAATCAGTCCGGATTTGACGTAAACTATTTGGGATATTCAGTGGAAAGGATTTGGACTGTTCCGCCTACGTCTAGTTAGGAAACCTATGTTTTCTGAATCTTTAAACAAAACACAACGTCTTAAATGCAATAAATTAACAAATTCTCCTAGAGGGAACAGAGAGTTAGAGGGAAAACTACTTAATCGAAACAGCAGGTGAACAATGCAATCCAGATGCCGCATGTAGTAGACCCTCCATCTATCCATTTGATACATTTATCTGCAGGATACTGACTACAAGAGAGTATTACAGGGATTGATGGTATAAGGGTATCAACATAGCAATATTCAGATTAGCAGAGGTAAATATACACACTCCCCTACTGCATGGCATCATCTAGCATTATTATGCGCCATCTGCACTGTTATAAGATGGTGTCACATGGAGTACAAGGTAAATGATTATAACGTATCCAACATATAGTTTTATAATGCTTATTATTGCAATGCCCCGAATTCATTGCACAAACTAGTTGATGTCTACTCGTTCATTCATGCCATTCGGGGCCACACAATTTAAAGCATATGTCACCTTGCTCCTTCTGAAGGGGACCTACTTGGTCAATAATTTGATAGCGTAGCTATGCTACGTTTGGCCATAGTAATAAAAAATCCAGCCCACCGATGCATCTCAATTGGGGCTACGGATAGTTGTTTTTTGCTCACTTGTCCCTTCTTTGCGAGTTCAAATGGTTTCCCCTATGGAAATAAATGCACAGGGGCATTTTAAAAGATATAGGGCTCTATGCACAAAGCGCCGAAAAGTTTTTTATCGCCACAAAATGCCTTTGGTATTCAGTAAGCGCCGATAATTTGGCCAAATCGGCATTTTTTGTCCCCGATAAAAAATTATCGGCAGGCGGCTGGCAATAAGCCACTTTTCGGCACCTTTCGGCACTTTTTTAAATCGGATGTATTCTAGTAGCCACGATCCTGTTTTCGGTGCTTATCGGAGCTGATCAGCAGTCTCGAAAAGCCATTTTTTCGGCAAATCGTCCCGCCAACTCAAAGTTGGCGGGTCGGTGGGGAGAAGCATCGGCAAGGGCGACACTTAGAAAAAATCAGGCCCTTTTCCTGTCTGTGATTGATGCCTGGGGTCTCCGGAGCTGATACCATTAATACCCGCACCGGAGCCCCCCGGCATGCATCCGAGGAAGGAAAAATGCATGTAAAGCCCACTTCATTACCTTAGCGGCTAACCGCTAAGGCAATGAAGGGGTTAACCCACCGTGCCAGCTTTATTGTGGGTAGCGGGGGTGGGTGAAGGGGGTATTTGGCCCTTGTTGTTTGTTTAGGGCTTGCGGGGGGGTTGCGGGTGCACTTAACCCCTTCACGACTGTAGCAGTTAATACCGCTACGGTCATGATGGGGTTAAGGCCTCCCGCTACCCACCCGCAAGCAGTAAACAACCACCATTGGGGCTAATACCCCCTTCACACACACCCGCTACCCACAATAAAAAAAAAATCACACACAACAGCCCCACACTAAATAAATAAATAAATATATCCAAATAAATAAATATAAATAAATAAATATATATATATATATGCAAATATAGCTGTATGCTCATCTGCATGTCTTAGGCAGGTCTGCAACCCCGCCTTTCCCCATTATCACCCAGCATACAGCACTTCCACTGCAGCAAGGGATTCTGGGAAATGACATGCAAATGAGCACACAGTGTCACTTTTTGCCTCAATAACCATTTTTAACATGGTTCCCTATAGGCTTAAGCTTGCTGCATGGTCACAGCTTTGAGCACAGCCAGGGTTAAGGTGCATACCCAGAAAACCACCCACAGACAGCTGTTTCGACCTTGATGGGTCTCATCAGTGTGGGGTTGATTTTACTGGGAATGCAAGAGAGGCTATGGGATAGGCTAAACCATAATACTGAGTTAAGTTATGGTGAGCCTATAGGGAACCATGTTAAAAATGGTTATTGAGGCAAAAAGTGACACTGTGTGCTCATTTGCATGTCATTTCCCAGAATCCCTTGCTGCAGTGGAAGTGCTGTATGCTGGGTGATAATGGGGAAAGGCGGGGTTGCAGACCTGCCTAAGACATGCAGATGAGCATACAGCTATATTTGCATATTTGCTTTCCTGTGGAGGGTTTTTGTCACTTTTTTTACTCACCATAACTTAACTCAGTATTATGGTTTAGCCTATCCCATAGCCTCTCTTGCATTCCCAGTAAAATCAACCCCACACTGATGAGACCCATCAAGGTCGAAACAGCTGTCTGTGGGAGGTTTTCTGGGTATGCACCTTAACCCTGGCTGTGCTCAAAGCTGTGACCATGCAGCAAGCTTAAGCCTATAGGGAACCATGTTAAAAATGGTTATTGAGGCAAAAAGTGACACTGTGTGCTCACTTGCATGTCATTTCCCAGAATCCCTTTCTGCAGTGGAAGTGCTGTATGCTGGGTGATAATGGGGAAAGGCGGGGTTGCAGACCTGCCTAAGACATGCAGATGAGCATACAGCTATATTTGCATATTTGCTTTCCTGTGGAGGGTTTTTGTCACTTTTTTTACTCACCATAACTTAACTCAGTATTATGGTTTATATATATATATATATATATATATAAAGCAGAAAATAGCCGTGTTAGTCCAGTTGCGATAGTGCAGAATAAATGAGTTCTCCAGTATTCGGTGATACCTTTTTTATTGGACTAACAATTTATGTCATAGGACAAGCTTTCGAGAGTTATCCTCTCTTCTTCAGGTCAAGCAATACTGATATACAAATGAATCTATGGCTAAAACAGTGTGGAGAGAGGAAAAAAAACAACAGATGTTTACTGTAGATAAGGTAGGGTGTTAAGTGTTTGAAGCCAGGGGATAGTGTCAAAGAAAGGTGGGGAGGGATACTTGGGGGGGGTGGGGGGGGGGGGGGAGAAAGTGTGTATAAGAATATAGGCTAGCAGGATGATTACAAGCAATTTTGATAGGGTGTGAGAAAACCCATGTCTGCATTAAGTCCTTTGGTTTTGGTGTCAAAGAGTCTTATCATTCTGAGTTCAAATGTTTTCCGTTCTTGGGTGCTTTTAAACATTCCATTGAGGATTTTGATTTGTCTTTTGTTTGTCATTGTTTTTTTTTTTTTTCCTCTCTCCACAATGTTTTAGCCATAGATTCATTTGTATATCAGTATTGCTGGACCTGAAGAAGAGAGGATAACTCTCGAAAGCTTGTCCTATGACATAAATTGTTAGTCCAATAAAAAAGGTATCACCGAATACTGGAGAACTAATTTATTCTGCACTATATATATATAAATATATATATATATATATATATATATATATATATATATATATATATGTATTACCCCAACAACCCCTATACCCCCTAACATACACATATATGCACATCAATGATACTATAGGCCGGCGGGGGCCCTCAGGTGTTAACCGCAGGCCTGCAGTACCAATTATGTGCCCCCCCCAAATTAATGTAAAAACACATACATACTTATAAATAAATAACCCCCCCCCCTAACACATACAGTATAGTAATGTGCACAATTACTATTATCCACAAATGGATAATAGTGAATGTGCCCATTTTAAATACATAAACACCAATCAATACATTAAATACATATAGCACTCACCCATTTCCGGCTGCCACGATGAAGGCCATCCTCATCTTCATCCTGTTCATGCCCCCTCCGCTGCTGCAAAACAGACACAAGAATGAAAACATCCAATGTAATGTCCCCATACCCCTTAATCATCATAGCCGTTATTTACCGCTACAGTCATTAAGGGGTTAACCCACCCTCACCCACCACTCGGGAGGCCTACATACCCTCCCAAACTAACCCCCCACCCTGTGAGGCCTAACCACCCTCATCCCACAAAGGAGGCCTACCCACATACCCTTGGGGCCAATACCCCCTCCCCCCACCCCCAGTAACCACAATAAAAACAATACACTGCCCCACAATAAGCATCATTCTATTTATTAAATACATTACCCACCCCCTGTGCCCCCCCATAAATACATGATTTATTCTTTTACATACAGGGTTCATACCCCAGCCCCACGCGAGTCCCCGGTGGGCTGGCAGGTCACCTGTCACACCTACAGGGTACCAGCAACATGTTTCACACAGGTTCTGGAGGCCTGTTGGTGGGTCCCGCCAAGCGCCACGGCCCCCAGGTGGTCTCCTTGGGTCACCGTGGGCCACAATTGGGTCCCCACGTAGGCCCATGGATGTCTGGGAGCCCCGGGTCAGACCCACAGGGTCTGCGGGGCCTCGGGTGGTACTCACGGAGGTCTGGGGAACTCATGAGTGCTCACTATGGGTCCACGGTGCCCCCACGGATTTGGGACCACCGGTTCATCCCCGCACCTATGGGTCCGCGGTGCCCCCACGGATGTGGGACCACCGGTTCTTCCCTGCAGACTACGGGTCCACGGTGCCCCCACAGATGTGGAACTACCGCTTCATCCCCGCAGGTGTCACCCGTGGAACCACCAGTCTGATACCCATGAGATACCCGAGGATACCGCAGGTGTTCTCCAGAGGTCTCACGCAGAACCAAGGAACCAACTCTGAATGTAAAAAAAATAAACCTGGCCTATACATTCAATACATACATTCCCCCCACCCCCCCCACACCTACAGTACAATAATGTGAAAAATAACTATTATCCAGATAGGGATAATAGATTATTTGCCCATTATTAAACACATTAACTAGCATATTAAAATAATTAAAGTACTACTGACCGCATCAATAAGAAGCCCCTGTCACCAGCAACATCCTTGTCTTTTGTTGCCCACAAAATACATAGCCAATACATAGCCAATACATTGCAATTATATTCAGATATCAATTAATCCCTTAAACACCTTATCGGATAATAACCGCAAAGGTAATTAAGGGGTTAAGCCAACCTGGCCCGATACCCACCTTTCACCCATTCATTTGTACAGTGGCTTCATCATGCAACTATATATATATATACAGAGATATATATATATATATATACACATATATATATATATATATATATTGGCATTTGAGGATTTTGATTGGAAGATCAGATTGGATTATTAAAGGAAATTGATTTTATTGTAGTGTGTCTGTATGGAGAAGTGGTATTTGCATGTTTTTGATAACCCTTCTACATTTATTTGTATATTGGTTCATCATGTGTGTGTGTGTGTGTGTATATATATATATATATATATATATATATATATATATATATATATACACACACACATGATGAACCAATATACAAATAAATGTAGAAGGGTTATCAAAAACATGCAAATACCACTTCTCCATACAGACACACTACAATAAAATCAATTTCCTTTAATAATCCAATCTGATCTTCCAATCAAAATCCTCAAATGCCAATCAAAAGCCACAAATGCCACTGAAAACATTGCATTTACATTGTATACATGATGCATACAATCTATGCACCATATACATTCTGCAAATGAATGTTAACAATAACATATTCCAAACAAAATACCAATACGTTCAAACAAGTGTAACGGTATTTCTGAACCGGCCTGACCCACCCAATCTCACATTGGCCCCTGTGGTCTAGCCGGCCCCCATTACAGTGTGGTAGTGTCTGGTGGTGCACCTGTTGGCTACAGGACTCCTGAGTCTCCCGCATGATGGTGTGTGGGGAGGACCCGTCCAGACAGGCAGCTGAGGTAGTGTGCTGAGTCTCACCTAGTTCCAGTGCAGCGCCTCTACCTCATCAGGGTCCCTGCGTCCGCATGGGGATGGTCCTGTTGAGGAACTCCTCCGTGGTGCTCCCCTCTGTACATTCACTCCACACATGTACACGAGAGGGTTTGTGATTGAGAACATCTTTATTGCCTGAGTGGGCTAGCTGCCCCTCGCAGTAGATATCTAGCCACTCATGTCCAGTCAGTGCCTCCCTTTAAAAGGTGTATTTCTCCTTAGATAGGGATTCCCTATCCCCGCAGGGATCTCTGCCCTGTGCCAGGTCCCTGGACACAGTCTCCTTTTCAGTCACTATAACATAACCAGAACTCTCAGTAACTCAGGCTAGGACTAGAACTTGAACTCCTCCTCTTCTTAGCTGAACTTGTACTAGAACTACTTTTAGAAACAGTGCTGTGCCTTATGTACACTCTGGAAGCTGACACACCTCTGACATCACTAACCATGGAGTCAGAGCATGTGACCACTCCCATCCATACACAGGGCACCCCACCAGGGTGTGAGGGCAAACCTCCATAATTACTGCTGGCATGCCCACAACTTACCAGGCCTTACTGTCAGCAGGAGAGATGACTGTAGCCATTTTACATAACCGCTACATTCTCCCCCTGGTGAATCCCATCGACCTCGCTGGGACCTAAATTTGTAAACACCTTTCCAGGAAGCACTGAAATACAACACATAATTAGGTTAACTTCACATACAAATTTCCATGGTATCATAACAAAATGTCTACAGTACATTCCTCCAAGCCCGCCCCGACCAGCAGCCACGAACCCGCGTAATGTATTAGTACCCCCTAAAAATAGTGACTCGGGTCAGGTTTCTTGACCTCTCTACCGCCCATGTCTAGGACCGTAACGTGATAGTGCCTAGGCAGTCCCCTCTCGGGCCTATATGTCACCCTATGTTTGTAAATGTTCCTTCCTATGCCCCATATGCGCACTAAGTGCTCTATCCGCTCCTCGGCCTTCTTCCCTACCACTGCACTTCCTCTTCCGACTAAATGCATTTCAATGGCTTCCCTAAGCCACCTCTCTCTGTTTTCCTCTATTTCATCCATAAGAGGCTCAGGGACATACGGGTACTCCAACCCGTGGGATGATTTATACCGAGCCATTATGGTCCGCTCGGCCCTACTTATCCTGGTCAGGTCAGCCTTACCGGCCCTCCCAGGTAACACCCATGATAGGGGCTCATCAGGGTCCACGGGGTCTGATAGGATGCTAGGACCCATGGGTTCTATCTCCCTATGCTCAGTCTGCAGCCACCGCTCCTGCAACTCTCTATCCCTTTGCTCAGGTGTGAACTCTCCCACAGCCCACCAGTAATCCACTACATCTTCTCGCTGGATGAGGAACCGAGTACGGTCCATCCATGCGGAGTACCCTTCGAATAGTGGGGCCCACCAACGGTGCTCTCTGAATTTATGTGACCCCCCTGACTCCCTATCATCTTCCAGGGAAAATACCCCCGACGACCGTTCAGATCGCGGTACAGACCACCTATAAGATCCCGGGGCCTTTTTCACCGGTGCAGGAATTGCAGGGGGCAACCACCGGCCTACCGCGGCCACTATCAACTCTCCCCCTCCCCGAGAATCGCCCTCCGTAGCGCCACTGCGCTGTCTTTCCCCAGTCCGTCTCTCCTCCCCCCCCAAAGGTATGTCCATAAGTTCCAGGCTAGGCGGGGATCCCGTGGAACAGGTGACAGGGGCACTCATGTCCAGTCAGTGCCTCCCTTTAAAAGGTGTATTTCTCCTTAGATAGGGATTCCCTATCCCCGCAGGGATCTCTGCCCTGTGCCAGGTCCCTGGACACAGTCTCCTTTTCAGTCACTATAACATAACCAGAACTCTCAGTAACTCAGGCTAGGACTACAACTTGAACTCCTCCTCTTCTTAGCTGAACTTGTACTAGAACTACTTTTAGAAACAGTGCTGTGCCTTATGTACACTCTGGAAGCTGACACACCTCTGACATCACTAACCATGGAGTCAGAGCATGTGACCACTCCCATCCATACACAGGGCACCCCACCAGGGTGTGAGGGCAAACCTCCATAATTACTGCTGGCATGCCCACAACTTACCAGGCCTTACTGTCAGCAGGAGAGATGACTGTAGCCATTTTACATGACCGCTACACAAGTATACTATTTAAACCAATCCAGTAACCACAAATCAATTAGCATTCATTAATTAAATCCCTAAACAATTTACATTCCATCCCTAACAATTAAACAATTAACTAATTCAATCGTTGAACAGAACAAGTTATCCTCTGAAAAAATATAAGTACCAACAAGAATACAATATACAAAAGCAAGCCTCACCCTGACCTAAAGTACACCATACAATAGCAAAAATTACATCTATCTAATTTTAAAATACATGACACACACATTTATGCATAGCAGCCTAGACAAAATAATTTAAAACACAGCAAATCAAGCTTTTAAAACAACATCATTTCTTACCCTGTATGTATATATCGATCTAGACATACATACATACATACATACAGTGGCAAGAAATGATATACCAAAAATAAATTAATACACATGTAAAAAAGCTTTAAAAAAAGAACAAGTTAAATAAAATACATTTCTTTAGTTCACTTACCATTACTTGACCCACTCACCGACTCCCGTTGAACGGCTTACTCTTGAACCAATACACCACGCACAGGAACCCATAAAATAATACACCATAAAATAATAAACATTAAAATAAAAATCCAAAACAATCCACGGGTCTTCTATTTGTAATCCATCTTCATCTGCATTCTCCTTTCTTCTATCTGTGGCTCTCTTCCGGGGTCTTCATGTCTTCTACGGCTATGCCCTGGCCTTCTTCTTCTGTAGGAGGTCCTTCCTCCTCGGCGTCTGCCTTCAAAATGAGACGACATAGGCTTTTAAAGGCCTATGACGTCACATTTTCATCATGGTTCCCACGGGCCTGATTGGCCTGTGAAAACCATGTGTTTTAGCCGAGAAAAAAAAAATGATGACGTCACTTAAAGGCAATGAAAGCACAGCCAATCAGAATGGCTGTGCCAATTTAACATGACGTCATGAAAGAAAGAAAGAAAAAACATGGCCGTCCTCACATGGTATGGTAGCCAATCAGAGCGTGAGAACTCCATCCCAACTCTGATTGGCTCTAGTATAACATGTGACAGAGGCTTGGGGGGAGAGCGGATGTGACATCATTGAAAGCCTGTCACATGGTACTAGAGCCAATCAGAGTAGGGATAGACTTCCCACGCTCTGATTGGCTACCGTACCATGCGAGGCCGGCCATGTTTCTTTTAATGACGTCATCTTAAAGGCAATTGAAGCAAAGCCATTATGATTGGCTGTGCTTTCATTGCCTTTAAGTGACGTCATCATTTTTTTTCTTCTCGGCCATAACACAGGGTTTCCACGGGCCAATTAGGCCCGTGGGAACCATGACGAAAATGTGATGTCATAGGCCTTTAAAAGCCTATGTTGTCTCATTTTGAAGGCAGATGCCGAGAAGGAAGGACCTCCTACAGAAGAAGAAGGCCAGGGCGTGGCCGTAGAAGACATGAAGACCCTGGAAGAGAGCCGCAGATAGAAGAAAGAAGAATACAGATGAAGATGGATTACAAATAGAAGACCCGTGGATTGTTTTGGATTTTTATTTTAATGTTTATTATTTTATGGTGTATTATTTTATGGGTACCTGTGCGTGGTGGATTGGTTCGAGAGTAAGCTGTTCAACGGGAGTCGTGAGTGGGTCAAGTAATGGTAAGTGAACTAAAGAAATGTATTTTATTTAACTTGTTCTTTTTTTTAAGCTTTTATACATGTGTATTAATTTATTTTTGGTATATCATTTCTTGCCACTGTATGTATGTATGTATGTATGTATGTATGTATGTATGTCTAGATAGATATATACATACAGGGTAAGAAATGATGTTGTTTTAAAAGCTTGATTTGCTGTGTTTTAAATTATTTTGTCTAGGCTGCTATGCATAAATGTGTGTGTCATGTATTTTAAAATTAGATAGATGTAATTTTTGCTATTGTATGATGTACTTTAGGTCAGGGTGAGGCTTGCTTTTGTATATTGTATTCTTATTAGTACTTATATTTTTTCAGAGGATAACTTGTTCTGTTCAACGATTGAATTAGTTAATTGTGTAATTGTTAGGGATGGAATGTAAATTGTTTAGGGATTTAATTAATGAATGCTAATTGATTTGTGGTTACTGGATTGGTTTAAATAGTATACTTGTTTGGATGTATTGGTATTTTGTTTGGAATATGTTATTGTTAACATTCATTTGCAGAATGTATATGGTGCATGGATTATATGCATCATGTATACAATGTAAATGGTAGTAGAAAAGAGCAAATAGCGCACAGCCAGGGAGTCAGGTGGTAAAAGATAAAATCCATTTATTTCAGTCCATGACCAGAAAAAACATCACCCCACGGGGGGGGGGGGGGAATCACGCAACCTCCTACGCGTTTCGGACCGGTAGGTCCTTTATCAATGAGTAGAGAACATAGGGCAAGTGGGTGTCTTATATACCCCTATCTATTACAATAATCAGGGACACATGCGATTAAAAAAATGCCCCCCCCCGGCGCACATGCGCGTGACGTCACGCGAGGCGCCACCACAACAGGCACCAGTGCCGACGGGTAAACACGCCCCCTCGCTCGTGCGCGCATGAGACCCAGGAGGCAGACATAACCAACGTGTAACTTGTAACTATGCAAATGGCTCCGCCCCACATGATACACCTCTAGGACACCGATTGGTCCGCGCGCGCCTCCACTCCGCCAATAGGAAAGAGGCCGAGATGGCAACACGCCCACCCCTCGGTCCCAAAGGAGAATCATACCGTAGCAAGTAACCAGCCGCAAATACAGAACAAACAGAGGAATAATACATACGAACTTAATTACAACTAAGTCAAATGCCTCAAATAAAGGGGAAAACGAACCCCAATTGCTCCATGTCCTGAAACAACATACAAATAACAATCATATCCCTTGTCAAAACATCATGTCTATGTGACAATAGGGAAAATTACAAACATCACACTACTATTATCATTCAATAAACATTACATATACATATAATAAACATATATGCACATTAAAAAATAACATATTACTATATGTCTGTAAGTCCTCCTCCTCAGAGGAGTGATGAAAAATAGAATCAACAGTATGACTAATAAATTTCCATAAATATTAGATGGGAAAAGATTAATGAATGAATAAAGATAAACGGTATTCATAGATATACACCAGGTAGAAATGCAGGAAGACGAGTTTCTGAATCTACAGTTTATATTTTATCCACAATATAAGGGTAATACACTGAAACAGAGCAAAGAATAGTCGACAATATTTTAACGGTTTAAGAAATGGCTCAAGTTCCACTCTATGTTGAGAGAGCAGGGTTTTTTAGTTTGAAGCATAAAAATCCAATAGGCCTCCCTGCGGTCCAACAAATTGAGTCGATCACCCTTCCTTTCACTAGCAACCACTTTTTCAATTCCTCTCACCGTTAATTCTTTAACCCCCCCTTTATCACATTGTGAGAAGTGTTTTGAGACAGGATGTAAACAGTCTCATTTTTTGATCAATCTAACGTGTTCGAGTACTCTAATTTTCAGGGATCTCGTCGTCCTCCCTACGTACTTTATTCCACACCCACATGTTAGTAGATAAATGACATACTGCGTGTCACAATTTATAAAAGTATTAATTGGGAAGGAATGGTTGGAAGAAGAGCCCTCAAAATGCGTAGATGGACACATAAAATTGACACATTTTGCATCCTCCACATCTGAATGAGCCTTTTGTGCTAAAGTTCTTAACCGCAGGGGACGAAGCAACATAGCTCGGGGATACATATGTGGCAATTGTTTTTGACCTACGATAAACAAACCGCGGGCCTTTATTGACACAATCTTTCAGACTCGTGTCTAATAATAAAATGTTCCAATATTTCCGAATGATCTTTTGTACTTGTTGGCTACATTTATTAAACTGGGTAATCATCAAAGGTACATCCTCGCCTATGTGGTGTCCATTGCCTTTTTTATATTTATTATTACGCTTCTTAGAATGAGTGATTCTCATATCTGTCATACCGTCTGTCCTGGGGCTACTCTTATCGGGATATAGTAAGTCATCCCTCTTCATAGTTAATACCTCCTGAAAGGCACAGTCTAAATCTTTTTTGTTATAACCTCTCTGCTGGAAACGAAGGCTCAATTCCTCAGACTGTCGGATCAAGCCCTCATCCGTAGAGCAGTTCCTCCTCAGTCTGAGGAATTGGCCTTTGGGGATACCTTTAATGACCGTATGGGGATGGCAGCTGTCTGCTCTCAATAGCATGTTCCTAGAATTCAACTTTCTAAATACTTCTGTTTGAATTCTACTCTCTATATCAATAAATAATCGAAGGTCCAGAAAGTCAATGTGGTGTAAATCAAAATTGTAAGTGAATTTTAAATTGAGTGATCAAAAAACGAGACTGTTTACATCCTTTCTCAAAACACTTCTCACAATGTGATAAAGGGGGGGTTAAAGGATTAACGGTGAGAGGAATTGAAAAAGTTGTTGCTAGAGAAAGGAAGGGTGATCGACTCAATTTGTTGTACCGAAGGGAGGCCTATTGGATTTTTATGCTTCAAACTAAAACCCCTGCGGTCTCAACATAGAGTGGAACTTGAGCCATTTTTTAAACCTTTAAAATATTGTCGACCATTCTTTGCTGTGTTTCAGTGTATTACCCTTATATTGTGGATAAAATATAAACTGTAGATTCAGAAACTCGTCTTCCTGCATTTCTACCTGGTGTATATGAATACCGTTTATCTTTATTCATTCATTAATCTTTTCCCATCTAATATTTATGGAAATTTATTAGTCATACTGTTGATTCTATTTTTCATCACTCCTCTGAGGAGGAGGACTTACAGACATATAGTAATATGTTATTTTTTTAATGTGCATATATGTTTATTATATGTATATGTAATGTTTATTGAATGATAATAGTATTGTGATGTTTGTAATTTTCCCTATTGTCACATAGACATAATGTTTTGACAAGGGATATGATTGTTATTTGTATGTTGTTTCAGGACATTGAGCAATTGGGGTTCGTTTTCCCCTTTATTTGAGGCATTTGACTTAGTTGTAATTAAGTTCGTATGTATTATTCCTCTGTTTGTTCTGTATTTGCCGCTGGTTACTTGCTCCGGTATGATTCTCCTTTGGGACAGAGGGGTGGGCGTGTTGCCATCTCGGCCTCTTTCCTATTGGCGGAGTGGCGGCGCGCGGACCAATCGGTGTCCTAGAGGTGTATCATGTGGGGCGGAGCCATTCGCATAGTTACAAGTTACAGCGTTGGTTATGTCTGCCTCCTGGGTCCCATGTGCGCATGAGCGAGGGGGCGTGTTTACCCGTCGGCACTGGTGCCTGTTGTGGTGGCGCCTCGCGTGACGTCACGCGCATGTGTGCTGGGGGGGGGGGCGGTTTTTAAATCGCATGTGTCCCTGATTATTGTAATAGATAGGGGTATATAAGACACCCACTTGCCCTATGTTCTCTACTCCTTGATAAAGGACCTACTGGTCCAAAACGCGTAGGAGGTTGCGTGTTCCCCCCCCGTGGGGTGATGTTTTTTCTGGTCATGGACTGAAATAAATGGATTTTATCTTTTACCACCTGACTCCCTGGCTGTGCTATTTGCTCTTTTCTACTACCGTTGGACTTCTCTATCACGGCTGGCACGCCACTATGGATCCGCAGAGAGTGTGAGAGTGGGTAAGAATTTATTCTTATGACTGTGTATAGTTGAGTACTCTTATTTGGAAATGAACACTTCAATACTTATATCTTTGAGTGACTCACAGGTCATGTTATTTGTACCCACTTCAACTCATTCTACTATGGAGTCTCTTATACATTTGGATGAAGTTTACTGGGGTTGAACACCCTATTTCCCCCCTTGTTCATACAATGTAAATGCAATGTTTTCAGTGGCATTTGTGGCTTTTGATTGGCATTTGAAGATTTTGATTGGAAGATCAGATTGGATTATTAAAGGAAATTGATTGTGTGTCTGTATGGAGAAGTGGTATTTGTAGTACAGCATGTTTTTGATAACCCTTCTACATTTATTTGTATATTGGTTCATCATGTGTGTGTATATATATATATATATATATATATATATATATATATATATATATATATATATATATATATATATATATATATGTATATATATATATATGTATATATATGTATATAAATATATATATTATTGCATGATGAAGCCACTGTACAAATGAATGGGTGAAGGGTGGGTATCGGGCCAGGGTGGCTTAACCCCTTAATTACCTTTGCGGTTATTATCCGATAAGGTGTTTAAGGGGTTAATTGATATCTGAATGTAATTGCAATGTATTGGCTATGTATTGGCTATGTATTTTGTGGGCAACGAAAGACAAGGATGTTGCTGGCGAGGGGGGCTTCTTATTGATACGGTCAGTAGCTCTTTATTTATTTTAATATGCTAGTTAATGTGTTTAATAATGGGCAAATAATCTATTATCCCTATCTGGATAATAGTTATTTTGCACATTATTGTACAGTAGGTGTTGGGGGGGGGGAGGGAATGTATGTATTGAATGTATAGGCCAGGTTTATTTTTTTTACATTCAGGGTTGGTTCCTTGATTCTGCGTGAGACCTCTGGAGACCACCTGCGGTATCCTCGGGTATCTCACGGGTATCAGGCTGGTGGTTCCATGGGTGACACCTGCGGGGATGAAGCGGTGGTCCCACATCTGTGGGGGCACCACGGACCCGTAGGTGCGGGGATGAACCGGTGGTTCCACATCCGTGGGGGTTACCGCGGACCCGTAGTGAGCAATCGTGAGTTCACCAGACCCCCGTGAGAATCACCGAGGCCCCGCAGACACCTGTGGGTCTAACCCGGGGCGCCCAGACATCCGCGGGCCTATCGTGGGGACCCAATTGTGGCCCACGGTGACCCAAGGAGACCACCTGGGGGCCATGGCACTTGGTAGGACCCACCAACAGGCCTCCAGAACCTGTGTGAAACAAGTTGCTGGTACCCTGTAGATCTGTCAGGTGACCTGCCAGCCCACTGGGGACTCGCGTGGGGCTGGGGTATGAACCCTGTATTTAAAAGAATAAATCATGTATTTATGGGGGGGCACAGGTGGTGGGTAATGTATTTAATAAATAGAATGATGCTAATTGTGGGGCAGTGTATTGTTTTTATTGTGGGTATTGGGGGTGGGGGGAGGGGGTATAGGCCCCAAGGGTATGTGGGTAGGCCTCCCATGTGGGTAGTGGGTGAGGGTGGTTAGGCCTCACGAGGTGGGGGGTTAGTGTGGGAGGGTATGTAGGCCTCCCGAGTGGTGGTGAGGGTGGGTTAACCCCTTAATGACTGTAGCGGTTAATAACCGCTATGGTGATTAAGGGGTTAGGGGACATTACATTGGATTTTTTATTCTTGTGTATGTTTTGCAGCAGCGGAGGGGGCATGGCCAGGATAAAGATGAGGATGGCCTTCATCGTGGCAGCCGGAAATGGGTGAGTGCTATATGTATTTAATGTATTGATTGGTGTTTATGTATTTTAAATACACAGGGTGTGTATGTTGTTTATTGCAATGTTTATTGGGGGCAAATGTCCCCAATAAACATGCTATGCTGCCTTAACCCCTTCATTGCCTTAGCGGTTATCCGCTATGGTAATGAAGCAGCATTTATGTATTTTAATAATATTGTGCGGAAGCAGGGGGGCTCCTGAGCTGAACCGCATTGATTTGTGGCTCAGAGACCCCCTGCTTCCTGAGTTACAGGCCCCGGTTTGGGGCATCGGTTACAGTGTCGCCGCCATATTTATAGCGGGCACGGCGCGAATGGGGAGCTATAAAGATGGCGGCGACACTGCCACTCGATGACAGATACCGGGGCCTGTAACTGCGGAAGCAGGGGATCCGTGGTCCACAAAGCAATGCGGTTCAGCTCAAGGGACCCCCTGCTCACAGTACACTATTATTAAAAATACATTCATGCTGCTTCGTTACCATAGCTGCAAAGGTAAGGAATGATTGTTTATTTATATGTAAGGATGTGGTAGGAACCTCATATGTGTGTTCAGTGTGTGTCCTGTTGTTGTGCTGCCTCGGTTCAGTGAGAAGCTTGTGGAGTGTTTGCAACAGTGTTGCAGTGTGCCCTAGCAGAGTGAGACAGGCAGTGTGATGCAATAGCTGAGCTGTGTGTGTCTGGGCAGATTAGGCAGAGAGGCTCCGTGGAGAAACTACAATCCCCATGAGCTCCTGGGCAGTCACCTGATGTGAAGAACCAATCAGAAGGCTAGGGTGACAGGGACAGGAAAGGGAAGCGTGGGGGAGAGGTCACGCTAGAAAGAGGGGTTCTGGAAGGTAAAGGAGGAGGGTGTATGCGTGCAGGACGTCTGTGACCCGCCTGCATAGGCTAGATTTACCCCGCAGGCCCTTAGGAGAAACCCCTGAGTCACAGTAGGTTGCTGTGCTGCAGGGACGCCCATAGTGGTAGCAATCAGTCACCTTACTGTGTAGACAGTTAGGCCGTGTCCACGGTCCCTGCTGGCGTGCTGAGGCGCGCTGAGGCGCAGGGAAAGCGGGTGCTTTCCCTGGCCTTGCGGTTGCTTACCGCAAGCGCTCTCAGCAGCCGTCAGGGGGTGGTCCGGGGGCGGTCCGGGGGCGGGCGCGTCACTGGCCGGGGGCGGGCCAGTGACGTCACGGAGCTGGTTCGCCCTCATTGGGCGAACCGCTCACGTGACCGGCCTGTCTCGCCGGCAAGCGGGGGAATTTTAAATTCCCCCAAGACCTGCGCTTCCGCAAGCGCGCGGAAGCGCAGGTGAGCCCCTACTAAAGCCGCTCTAATTGCGGCTGTAGGGGCTCAGTGCTGAGCGGGAGCGCGCCTCAGCGCGCTTCCGCCAGCAAGCACGTAACATGGCCGAGGCCTTAGGGACAAGCGTGCGGAGCAGTTTTGCTGGTGAGCTGCTTGGGACCAGACAGCTGCACTGCAGACATCAAAGACAAGCAAGGATTCGGCTGATCCTTTTCGAAGCATTACCGGTCACCGCTGTGACCGGAAGGTATTTACGTAAAGTGCACCAACACCGGTCAACAGGCGCTGATCCCGCCTTAGGCGTAACTCTTTGAGGACACTAGTGAGTGACCAAAGGCCTAATACACTCAGTTATTCTACTACTATCGCAAGGACACGGTGTGTGGGGCACGCGGTGGCGGGACCCGGACATACTCATTAAGAGCGTGGCTGAGCCACTACTGTACAGGACAATACTCATTAAGAGCGTGGCCGAGCCACTCAAGGTATAAGGACATTAACATTTAGCTGCGTTAAAGTTATATTGCCTTATAGGATATGTGTTGGGTTATATGCTGCGTGTGTATTAATATGATTGAGTGCTAAGGTTATTGTGCATATAGTAAAGTTGGTTGCATCATACATTTGTGTGTATATGTTTCTTGCCCAGGGGAATCTCACATCACGGGGATCCTGGGTAAGTGGAGGCGCTGCACTATAAGTGTTACCCCAGGCTCCCAGCTAGCGGAGGCTCATATCTCCTGGAGCCGCAGGTGCATGCAGTTACCCGTAGTCACTTTAGCGTGTCAGAAAAAGGGCTACATTTGGAGGCGCTGCTGAGATACTCAGACCTGGGGTGCCCTATATTTTTTTTATTACTGTGCAACCATTTTTTTCTCCCGCCATGTTTGTGCCCTCGCAGCCTGAGGTGCGCAAGGGGGCCCAACGGCATGAAATTCCCCTGACACGTGCCTTCGGCCTGGGACACGTTCCCGCTACCCTCTCCCTGGGTACTGTGACCGATCTTGTCAGGAAACTCCCGCTCATGGATACTGCCCGAGTGCAAGATCACTATTACGACCGGGAACAGGACTGGCGCAAAATACTATTTGTCACTGACCAGGACATATGCCCCAAATCCCTGCCTTAGTATTACTTCTGCCCGAGGCTCCCGGCATCCACGGTCCGATAGTACAGGTGGATTCCACCGAACCACTGGCTGCGTCCACACCCCAGAGGGGATACCCCGGCTCGTTAGGTACCGTCACAACCAGCTCTGATCGCACCCATGGGAACAGTTTGAACCCCCGGTGGCCCGCCGCAATGGGCCTAGGCACTTAGTTCACTCCCTCAGCCTTTATGCCCACGCTGAGCAGAATCAGCCTGTCAAGGCTAGACGCCTATTCACATGCTGGGAGTAGCCTGCCGGATAACGCCTCCATCCCTGCGCTAGCAGAAGCCATTCACCGGACTACACAGTCCATCGAATACCGAAAACTGAAGGCGTTTTCTGTGAACAAACCCACTCCCCTGGGAGAAGTCGGGTTCGAGGAATGGCTGGACCACACGGAACAGGTACTACCCGAATGGTCATGCACAGATGCCGTCCGAAGGCAGCGCATAATTGAATGCCTGAGGGCCCCAGCATCCCACATGGTGCACTGCTATCGGGACGACCACCCGGATGCTGACGCGGCTGGCATCATCCACTGCCTGACCAAAGTGTATGGGGTTCCTGTGGATGCCTTTGCGCTAATGGCCAGGTTCCACGCTCTGGCCCAGAAAGAAGGAGAGATGGTGTCTGACTTCCTTCGACGGTTGCATCTGGACCTGTGGACCCTGGTGAGGAAGGGGGTGGTGCAGAAGATGGATGCCGACGGACTACGCACCACCCAGCTACTGAGGGGACTCCTCTCCTTGCACCCGGTGTCTGTACGCATCAGCGGCTGTCTCACGCCGGGGCAAGCACTGGCATTCGACGACTTGATGGATCGGGTTCATGCCCATGAGACTGTGCTACTGGGGCGTGAGCTGACCCTGGGAAAGAAGGCGGTGGTTGCAGCTAAAGACACCAGGAAGTCGGATGCTAATACTGAGGCGCCAAGGATGCGAACCCGAAGAAGGAGGACCTGGAAGCGCCTGCAGCCGCCAGGTAGCACCCCGCGTCGGGGCGAGCTTCACCGACCTTCCAAGACAACTCCTACCGCAGTCATCTCCAGTGCTATGCTTGCAGAAAAATGGGGCACATTCGAGTGCACTGCCCCTCTCTACGGAAAACGGGGTCCCGACCGGCCAAGTCTATGCTGTGTACTCCGCAGACCGACGAAGCAGTGGCCCCGTCCTCGACGAGTAGTCGAATAGGGCAGCGGCCATCGTCAAGGTGGTGATTGAAGGCATCTACGCCTTGGCGCTGATGGATACTGGGTCCCAGATGACCATCGTGTATCGGCCCTTCTACGATCAACACTTGCACCGGCTGCCACTGCTATCTGCTGACTCCTTGCGGTTGAGAGGGTTGAGCCATGAAGACTACCCTATTGACGGTGTGGTGAAGGTACATCTGGACATTCCCCAGTTGAACACAGGCAAGCATCACCCCATGGAGGTGGAGGCCTTAGTATGTCCAGAACCCCAGGATCATCCCAGCGCCCCGATAATCATGGGGACCAACACAGACATCGTACAGGATGTGCTCCGCAAGTATCTACAGGAAACGGGTGAATCACCGTTGCTGGCTCTAGCTGCTTGCCCGGTGTTGCAAGAGGTTTGCGGTAAGATTGCGATCGAAGAGGAACATGGGATGCTGTATAGTCAAGAGCGGGGGCTAACCGAGATCCTTCCCGGGGAAGGAAGAATGATGATCGCCGCCTGTCGTTATCCGGCCAGACGTCCGGAGGATCAACTGTTCTCCCTGGAAAGCTCGATCCGCGATGACCAGCGACTCGGCTACGAAGTATTGGCCTCGATAAAGAAGTGGTCGGGGAAAATTCCGTCTCGAACCCAGGTGTACGTACAGAACCTTTCTCCCTACACCATGTGCATTGATCGCCGGCAACCATTGGGTCGAATCTATCCAGTAACCCCGGTGGAGAATAGTGTAGCTGAGCGCCCGGTGGTCACCACTCATGCCGTGACCCCAAGGTTGGCATTCGACTTCGGAGATTTACCCTTGACGGAGGGCTGGAAAGGAAGACTGCAGACCAAACTGGAAGAACGACGGGGGGTATTCTCCATAAGTGATATGTATGTGGGGTGTAGTCGCAGCGCCCGCCATACCATTCGACTGAGCGACCATGCCCTGTTCCGGGAACGTTGTCGCCGCATAGCACACCGAGACGTGGAAGAGGTGAGGAGATTACTAGCCGAAATGGAGGAAGCTGGTATCGTTCAAGGATCACGCAGTCCCTATGCCTCACCCATCGTAGTGGTTAGCAAAAAGAATGGGACCGTACGACTCTGCGTGAACTATAGGACCTTGAACAGCCGTACGGTGCCTGATCAGTATACCCTCCCACGCATCGAGGACCTCTTGAATGCCCTGACGGGAAGTAAATGGTTCAGTGTACTAGATTTGAGGTCGGGGTATTATCATGTACCCATGTATCTAGAAGATCAGGAGAGAACGGCCTTCATCTGCCCGCTAGGGTTCTACCAGTTCACCCGCATGCCGCAAGGGATATGCGGGGCTCCTGCCACCTTTCAGATGCTAATGGAAAAGACCCTGGGGGACCTGAACCCGCAAGAATGCTTGGTGTACCTGGACGACATTATAGTGTTCGGAAAGACGCTAGAGGAGCATGAGGAGCGGCTGATGAAGGTGTTGGATCGACTTCAAAAGGAGGGGTTGAAACTGTCCCTGGAGAAGTGCAAATTCTGCCGCACGTCCGTGACATACGTGGGTCACATTGTATCAGCTGAAGGGATATCCACCGACCCAGGGAAGATAGAGGCAGTGGTGAATTGGCCCCGGCCTAACAACGTTCAAGAACTTTGATCCTTCCTGGGGTTCTGCGGCTACTACCGGCGATTCGTGGAGGGCTACTCCAGCAAAGCTAAACTCCTGAATAATCTCTTAAAAATCTGTCCTGAGGACACCGGCAGGAAAACCACCACAGCACAAACGCCATTTGGAGAGAAATGGACCTCTACTTGTGAGCAAGCGTTCTTGAAATTGAAAGCCAGCCTAATGCAGGCCCCAGTGCTGGCCTATGCCGACCCGACCGAGAATACGTTCTACACGTGGATGCCAGCTTCAGTGGCCTGGGAGCAGTGTTGCACCAGAAACATGACACAGGGCTCCGCCCAGTGGCGTATGCGAGTCGAAGCTTAACTCCAAGCGAACAGAACTATCCTGTCCACAAGCTGGAGTTTCTAGCCCTCAAATGGGCTGTAGTGGATAAGCTACATGATTACTTGTATGGGGTACAGTTTGAAGTCAGGACAGATAATAACCCAATGACTTACATCAACACGTCCGCCAAATTAGATGCGACAGGTCATCGGTGGTTGGCGGCACTGGCCAACTATCGGTTCAACCTTAAGTATAAACCAGGGCCCACTAACATAGGGGCCGATGCTTTGTCACGGAGACCGGGGCTTCAACCCACCATGAATGAGAAAGTATGGGAGGAAATTCCGGGGCCTGGCATACGTGCTCTATGTTCACTAGCAGCAGTGGTCAACGATCAGGTGGCGTTCTCAGAGCTAAGAGTAGCTGATTCATTAGGGTGTCAATCCCGAGCCATTCCCCGGGCCTACCGAGGTCGGGAAGGAATGAACATTACCGAAGATAAAATCATTTCCTGGAAAGAATTGGTGCAACACCAGATCCAAGATCCAGTGGTGGAACTAGCTCGCCAAGCTCTGCAGCAAGAGAACCCCTCTATTCTTAAGCAAGCCCCCAGAGAACTGGTGAAGCTATTGTTGAATGAGTTCGGGAAGTTCGAACTGGACAATTGCCTATTGTACCGGGTCATACCATACCACAATCATCCCGATCGGCGACAACTATTCTTGCCTGAAAGTTTGAGAAATATGGTCCTCCGGGCCCTTCACGATGATCATGGCCATCTGGGCGTTGACAAGACATTTGGGTTACTTCGGGACCGATTCTATTGGCCAAAAATGAGAGAATCAGTGGAAATGCATTGCCGAAGGTGTACCCGCTGTATACAGAGGAAAACACTCCCCACACAGGCGGCCCCCATGGCCCATCTGAAAAGCTCTGGTCCTATGGATTTGGTGTGCATGGATTTCTTGTGTATCGAGCCAGACACCCGGGGCATCGGTAACGTACTAGTGATTACAGACCACTATACAAGGTACGCCCAAGCGTTCCCCACCAAAGATCAACGGGCGGTGACAGTGGCTAGAGTATTGTGGGAGAAATACTTCCTTCATTATGGATTACCGAACCGACTCCACTCTGATCAAGGCAGGGATTTTGAGAGTACCTCATTAGAGAACTGTTAAAGTTGTTAAACATAGCTAAGTCACGGACTACCCCGTATCACCCAGAAGGGGATGCTATGCCCGAACGGTTCAACCGAACACTGCTGGACATGCTGGGGACATTAAAATGCTCTCAGAAGACGGAGTGGAGCAAGCATGTGGAGACGTTGGTGCATGCCTATAACTGTACTCGACACGAGTCTACAGGGTATACTCCGTACTTCTTAATGTTTGGGAGAGAAGCCCGACTACCTGTGGATGTGCGACTGCGGATATCTACCGATGGGGTATCCAACAGAACGCATTTCCGTTATGTACAGAGGTTACAGGACAGCCTGCAGCAGGCCTATAAATTGGCTGAAAAGGCGGCGGGTCAAGTAAATGCGGGTAACAAAAGGCGCTATGACCACAAGGTGCGACATAAGGAGATTCGCCCGGGGGATGCTGTTCTCCTTCGTAATTTAGGCATTCCCGGAAAGCACAAACTGGCTGATCGGTGGAGAGATGGGGTGTATGAGGTAGAATCACAGATGCCTGGCCTCCCGGTATACCGCATCAAGGACTCCGAAGGCCGGGTAAAGGTGTGGCATAGGAATCACCTACTCCCCATACCTCAAGTAGGGGACAACGAATTGGAGATACCCACTGGTTCAATTGATGGAGAAACTGAAAGTACAGAGGATGGCCTAGAGACTGTAATAAATGCCACCTCTGAGAATCCTATGGAGGGAACCTCTCAAAGGGGCCCTCCGGCCGCGGGGGCATCTCCCGAAGGAGCTACGGGAAAAGAGCCCCTTGGTCCAACGACAGATACGCTGACTCCCATGAGCCAGCCACTAGACCCACAGAGCCCATGCTTTGTGCCACAAAGAGACTTTGCAGACTTATCAAGCCCCTCAAGGGCAGAGTTGGAACTGCCAAATGGGAATTGCTACTCTCCAGAGGAGGTAGCTGAAGAGCAAATTCGCAGAAGCCAAAGAGCTAGTCAACCTCCAATGAGGATGGCTTATGATCAATTTGGGGCAACCCATTATGAGGCTCAGCAGTGGTCTTGGAGAAAAATCCAATCTGTGATTGTGATGCTCACAGAATTGTGCAATATCGTATAAAGCCAATGCGAATGTGCTAAGTTATATAATTGAACTGCATTTTTATTATATAACATTATGTGTATAGTTATGTAGGTGTAGCCCATGCGAGGACATTGGATTCTGCAAGGGGGAGAATGTAAGGATGTGGTAGGAACCTCATATGTGTGTTCAGTGTGCCTTAGGCGTAACTCTTTGAGGACACTAGTGAGTGACCAAAAGCCTAATACACTGAGTTATTCTAACTACTATCGCAAGGACACGGTGTGTGGGGCACGCGGTGGCGGGACCCGGACATACTCATTAAGAGCGTGGCTGAGCCACTACTGTACAGGACAATACTCATTAAGAGCGTGGCCGAGCCACTCAAGGTATAAGGACATTAGCATTTAGCTGCGTTAAAGTTATATTGCCTTATAGGATATGTGTTGGGTTATATGCTGCGTGTGTATTAATATGATAGAGTGCTAAGGTTATTGTGCATATAGTAAAGTTGGTTGCATCATACATGTGTGTGTATATGTTTCTTGCCCAGGGGAATCTCACATCACGGGGATCCTGGGTAAGTGGAGGCGCTGCGCTATAAGTGTTACCCCAGGCTCCCAGCTAGCGGAGGCTCATATCTCCTGGAGCCGCAGGTGCGTGCAGTTACCCGTAGTCGCTTTAGCGTGTCAGAAAAAAGGCTACATATATATATGTTTTACTCATAGTGTAGATGTGCAGAGGGTCTCCGGAGCTGAACCGCTTTGGTTTTAGGTCCGGGGACCCCCTGCTTCCCGAGATACAGGCCCCTTTATGGGGTGCCGGTATCCCTCTTTGTTTACATTCCGCGGTCACGTGATTGGGACATTTAAATGCAGAGGGATACTGGCACCTCATAAAGGGGCCTGTATCTCGGGAAGCAGGGGGTCCCTGGACCTGAAACCAATGCGGTTCTGCTCCGGAGACCCCCTGCACATGTAGACTATGAGTAAAAGTTGTTTTGATATGTTTTTATTTTGCCGATGTTTGCACAGAGAGAGCGGCGGGTCTCTCTCTGCTGCAAATACATATCGGCAGAAACGGCCTATCGCCAGGTTATCGGCAGCCAGAATTTTTTTATCACCGTCTCATCGGCATTTTGCTTTCGCAGAGATTCGGCAGAGATCGGCATGGATTCGGCCCTTAGTGAATACTGCAAGGGCAAATCGCCAAAATCTTGCCGAAGAGATTTTTTCGGCGCTTAGTGCATGAGGCCCATATTATGTATGTGCTTAAGTATGTAAAGAAGTGTTTAATCCTGAACTCTTTGCCTGTGTGGGGATGAGAAGAAGTGCTACATCTGATGATGCCACTGGAGTTCGTGCATTTAGAACTGGGCAAGGTCTGTGCCACAGCGGCACACTAAGGTAGCCAAGTGGGGCAGGCAGTGCCGTTTAACTAATATTAACCCCTTGGATGTTTGTGGTATACCTTGGTAGTCGCAGACAACAAAGGAGTTATTGTAATTTCTACCATAGAGTTCTGTAATAATTGATATTATAGAACCCTATGTTACAAATACTAGACAAGCAATTGCGATGCGTAAATGAACGTGTTATTAATGGCTGCGTTAATTACCACATTATGACTAGTGGTAAAATATCACACCCAGTAAAATATTACCGCAATCTTGATAACTTAGGTCATAAAATTGGGGTAATAAGACCTGGTGTTTCATATTTGCCAAGTGCAATATTTACTCAGTTTTAAAAGAGTTTGATGACTTCAGGCCTATATCTCTGCTTTTATTTCTCATTTAGTACAGGCTCATCTCATACTCTATTCTCAAGTCTTCCTGCTTTCAGTTCCTTGTGTCTCTACTTCTCTGTCCGGCCTGAAATCTTTTTCTCATTCCACATCCTACCATTGGAACTCTGTTCCCCTCACTATATATCAAATTCCCTCTTTCCCAATCTTCAAAAGTCACCTTTAGAGGTTCCATAGTACTGTACTGTGACAACCACATACAAGCTTACCCTCTTGACCTTATTCGAATACTTACTACAAAGGCCGTTTTCCAGGGGTCCACGACTAGAGTTTCCACCTGCCCCCCCCTACATGTCAGTAGTATTGTCTGACCCCTCTATCTTTCTCTTACACTCCCACCCTCTCTTTATCTCATATCCTTGCTCTCACCCCTCTAGTTCTCTCTCTCTGTCCTCCGCTCTCCTCCCCTGTCTCTCACTCACCCGCTCACCCTCTTCCTTCTCTCTCGCTCACTCCCTCTCTCTCTCTCTCTCTCTTCCACCCTCTTTTTCTCACTCCCTCTCCCCATCCTCTCACTCTCTCCCCTCCTTCGACCCATCTCTCACTTACACCCCCCTCCTCTTACTCACAAATCCCCCATCTCTTTCACTCAATACCGTCCCTCACAATTCCTTCCTCCAACTCATTCAGAATTCCTCTTTCCCCACTTGCTTACAATCCCGCCCCACTCACAACTCCTAGTATTATCCCCTTAAGTGTCCAATGAATGCACTTTAAAAATATAGACTCTCTTCCAATTTGTATTCGAAATGATAACTACATAAAACATTTAATAACTTGGCAAAAACGATACAAGTAAAAGAAAGAAGTTTACACACACACACACACACACACACACACACACACACACACACACACACACACACACACACACACACACACACACACACACACACACACACACACACACACACACACACACACACACACACACACACACACACACACACACACACACACACACTCCAGTAAATCCCGATGCTCTTTCCATATGCATAGAATACATATATTTACCAGATATCGGTCCAGTAATGAGATAGATATAGTCCCACAGATATAGTCGCACAGATAGATATAGTCCCAAAATGTGTATTGTGAAAAAAAAAATCCCGTTCGGAAAAAAAAAAAATTTTGAAAAAAAAAAAATCGTAGCTGATTGGCTGTGACGCGGGATGGAGTTGCCAGGACTTCAAACCGCCCTTTCTGCATGGGTAAGTAATGGGGGGGGAGGGGGGTTGAGTGCGTGCGCGTCTGCTGCTGCTGCTCCTCCTCCTCCTCATATCCTGCTGTATAATTCTGTCAGCTCCTATAATTTACAATTTACTGATCCGGTCATGGAGGAGTTTGGACAGATGCTTCAGGTGGGGGGAATTTAATGCACTTTAAATATTTATATACTGTATACACTAATACATCCTTCCCCCTCTCTCCGGTGCTCCCGCTGCCCGCGCGGGTCTCAACATACTGTAGTGGCCGGGGTGTTTCCCTCCCCTCCTCCCGGTGCTCCCGCTGCCCGCGCGGGTCACATACTGTAGTGGCCGGGGTGTTTCTCTCCCCCCCCCCCCCCCACCCTGTGTTCCCGCTGCCCGCGCGGGTCACATACTGTAGTGGCCGGGGTGTTTCTCTCCCCCCCCCACCCTGTGTTCCCGCTGCCCGCGCGGGTCACATACTGTAGTGGCCGGGGTGTTTCTCTCCCCCCCCCACCCTGTGTTCCCGCTGCCCGCGCGGGTCACATACTGTAGTGGCCGGGGTGTTTCTCCCCCCCCCCCACCCTGTGTTCCCGCTGCCCGCGCGGGTCACATACTGTAGTGGCCGGGGTGTTTCTCTCCCCCCCCCCACCCTGTGTTCCCGCTGCCCGCGCGCGTCACATACTGCAGTTGCCGGTGTTTCTCTCCCCCCCCCCCACCCCATCCTGTGTTCCCGCTGCCCGCGCGGGTCTGAAGATACTGCAGTTGCCGGTGTTTCTCTCCCCCCCCCCCATCCTGTGTTCCCGCTGCCCGCGCGGGTCTGAAGATACTGCAGAGAATGTGTGTGTGCAGGACACCAGAGGTAACCCCCCAGTCAGTCACCCCCCACCCAGTCACCCAGTCAGTCACCCCACCCAGTCACCCCACCCCCCCACACAGTCACCCAATCAGTCACCCCACCCCCCACCCAGTCAGTCAAAAGTCCCCCAGTCAGTCAGTGTCAGTCATACCACCCCCCCCACCCAGTCACCCAGTCAGTCATCCCATCCCCTCACCCAGTCACCAAGTCAGTCATCCCACCCCCCCAACCAGTCACCAAGTCAGTCAAAAGTCACCCAGTCAGTCAAAGTCAGTCATCCCCCCCCCCCCCAGTAAGTCAGTTACCCCCCCAGGTCAGTCAGTTGCCTCCCCCCGTCAGTCAGTTACCCCCCGTCTCTCCCCTTCTCTGTCTCTCCACCCCCTCTCTGTCTCTCCCCCCTCTCTGTCTCTCTCCCCTCTCTCTCTCCCCCCTCTCTGTCTCTCTCTCCCCCCTCTCTGTCTCTCTCTCCCCCCTCTCTGTCTCTCTCTCCCCCCTCTGTCTCTCTCCCCTCTCTTTCTCTCTCCCCTCTCTGTCTCTCTCCCCTCTCTGTCTCTCTCCCCTCTCTGTCTCTCTCCCCTCTCTGTCTCTCTCCCCTCTCTGTCTCTCTCCCCTCTCTGTCTCTCCCCTCTCTTTCTCTCTGTCTCTCCCCTCTCTGTCTCTCTGTCTCTCCCCTCTCTGTCTCTCTGTCTCTCCCCTCTCTGTCTCTATGTCTCTCCCCTCTCTGTCTCTCTGTCTCTCCCCTCTCTGTCTCTCCCCTCTCTTCCCTCTCTGTCTCTCCCCTCTCTTCCCTCTCTGTCTCTCCCCTTTCTGTCTCTCTGTCTCTCCCCTCTCTGTCTCTCTGTCTCTCCCCTCTCTGTCTCTATGTCTCTCCCCTCTCTGTCTCTCTGTCTCTCCCCTCTCTGTCTCTCTCCTCTCTTCCCTCTCTGTCTCTCCCCTCTCTGTCTCTCCCCTCTCTTCCCTCTCTGTCTCTCCCCTTTCTGTCTCTCTGTCTCTCCCCTCTCTGTCTCTCGATCTCTCCCCTCTCTGTCTCTCCCCTCTCTGTCACTCCCCTCTCTGTCTCTCCCATCTCTGTCTCTCTCCCTTCTCTGTCTCTGTCTCTCCGTCTCTCTCCCCTCTCTGTCTCTCTGTCTCTCCCCCCTCTGTCTCTCTGTCTCTCTCCCCTCTCTGTCTCTCTGTCTCTCTCCCCTCTCTGTCTCTCTCCCCTCTCTGTCTCTCTGTCTCTGTCTCACACACTCTCTGTCTCACACTCTCGATCTGGATATCTTATTTACCCTGTATATCTTAACTGCCCTATACTACACCGAAATAACCTATACTGCTTTCTTCCAGATCTCACTCAAGCTTCACCCGGGAGACATCGGAATCCCCCCCAACCCAGAAGACAGGTAAGGAACACCTCCCCTCCAATGTATAACATTGCGGGAATGAGGGTACCTGGACATTGAGGGACTGTGGATCAGGTAAGATCCCAGGCGGGATTGCTGCTTTAAATATTGTGAAGCGGGGACGTCCAGATACTGGTTAAGGGGTTCAGGAAACTAGTCATTCACATCTGGCTTTTTTTTCTAGATCTGACATTTATTCACACAAACACACACACACATACTCAATCTCTCTCTCCCATACACACACACACACACACACACACACACACACACACACACACACACACACACACACACACACACACACACACACACACACACACACACACACACGTAACAAGGACCAATTGTAGTATAATGTAATACAATAAATAAACTTATGTCAAAAACGAATGTTCTTACTAGGAATTTATTCAATTTATTTTATTTATGTATTTTTTTTAAAGCGGGGGCGGGACTAGGGGCGGGGTTGTGGGCGGGACTAGGGGCGGGGTTGGGGGCGGGACTAGGGGCGGGACTAGGTGGCGAGTAGATTTTTTGGTTCGGCGAGTAGATTTTTGGGTGATTTGTCAAGCACTGTATATATATATATATAGCAAATAGAAAGATCACTTGTGAGCTCATTCACATGTCATGTGAATGTGCTGACAAGTGATCTTTTAATTTGCTCTATGCAACACAGTGGAGTTTTCTTGTTGCTTTTTCACCCACCACAACTTAAAACGTGATAGTAAATCCTACAGCCTTGAAAATTGCAAAGCCAGTACAATATATATATAGGCAGGAGAAAATGCACTAAAAAATGATATTGGAGGAGTGCAGTAATTAGAAATAGGTTAATATATCAATATTACCATGATTATGTCAAAAGTGAAATAAGTCTGAAACAGACCGGGTGAGCGAGGGCAGACCGGGTGAGGGAGGGCAGACCGGGTGAGGGAGGGCAGACCAGATGAGGGAGCGCAGACCGGGTGAGGGAGGGCAGACCGGGTGAGGGAGCGCAGACCGGGTAAGGGAGCGCAGACCGGGGGAGGGAGGGCAGACCGGGTGAGGGAGGGCTGACCAGGGGAGGGAGGGCAGACCGGGGGAGGGAGCGCAGACCGGGTGAGGGAGGGCTGACTAGGGGAGGGAGCGCAGACCGGGGGAGGGCAGACCGGATGAGGGAGGGCAGACCGGGTGAGGGAGGGCAGACCGGGTGAGGGAGGGCAGACCGGATGAGGGAGGGCAGACCGGGTGAGGGAGGGCAGACCGGGTGAGGGAGGGCAGACCGGGTGAGGGAGGGCAGACCGGGTGAGGGAGGGCAGACCAGGTGAGGGAGGGCAGACCGGGTGAGGGAGGGCAGACCGGATGAGGGAGGGCAGATCGGGTGAGGGAGGGCAGACCGGGTGAGGGAGGGCAGACCGGGTGAGGGAGGGCAGACCGGGTGAGGGATAGCTGACCGGATGCCAATAGGAAGTGCTGCAGCTCTTGATGTGATTGTGGAGGTCACTTGAGTCCAGTATTCTATTGGAAAGAGCGAAAGAAACGCTTCTATGGCGCAATAATTTTTTTTTTAGGTTAAGGTTTAAAAATGTAATTAAAAGTGCACAATTACAATCGCAGGGCTGTTCATGTGAACAAGGTATGCAGGTACTGTAACCTGTTGTTTCCGGGGTATGTCAGTGTAAGGCTCGTCTGCAGGGTGAGTTTTCTCCTTCGGCGGGGATCATCCACAACTCCTGAGGAAGTGGGAGGAGCACCCACGAAACGCGTTGAGCGAGAGTGGGAGGAAGCAGGCAGACCTGGCAAAGACTTGACAGAACCGTGCAGAGCTATGCAAACCTGCGCTGGCCGATAGCAGGGTTGAGCAGGTGACATCATCATCCACCGACTCCGGATACCGGACCTAGGGCATTCACCGACGCTGACACGCCGGAGAACACCCCCCTGCGGAAGTGTGCACTTTTTTTTTTGTAAAATCTTTTTATTGGAAATTCTGCAGACTTGTACATACAGTATATTTTTAACATGCATAATGTAGCAGATTCTTATACAGGTATCTCTTTATGTTCCATACAATATTAGTTTTGCATTATTTCCTTTTTGTTTTTAATATAGCAACACTTGAACCTTCACTTTACACTTGTAAACATTTAACTGTACTATGTCAATCCGTTATTTCATTTTACCTTCAACTTATTCTCTCTTGATAGTATACCCCAGCCTTTGCCTCGTCTGTTTTGGACCTCTGTCAGACTAACTAAGTCGTTCATATAAGGACTCTTCAATCCTATGTTTATACTCTCTTCTCCTCTCCTGTGCAACCCATACACCTATGTCCGATATCTTGAAGTATTTATTTCACTAGTCTTATGGCATCGTCCGTAGTCCTGTTACAGTAGGTACCTTTCTACCTCCCAGTGCTCTGTTTTTTATTTTTAAATGGTGTAGTGTTCAGAATCTTATTGGGGGATTCCTGGTTAGTGTGCGTGTTGCATACCATGGTGTGTGTGTGTGTGTGTGTGTGTGTGTGTGTGTGTGTGTGTGTGTGTGTGTGTGTGTGTGTGTGTGTGTGTGTGCGTGTTGCATACCATGTTGTGTGTTTAAAATTTTCTTGGATTTTTGTCACTTTTAATTACCTTTTAAACCTTAATTTAATAAAAACTATATGACACCATAGAAGCGTTTCTTGTGCTCTTTCCTATAGAATATATATATTCTATGTATACAATATATATATATTGGAGACGTTAAACCAATTAATACTTTAATATATATTGTAGGCAGTCACACCTTAATTTGGAGAAGTTTACACACACACACACACACACACACACACACACACACACACACACACACACACACACACACACACACACACACACACACACACACACACACACACACACACACACACACACACACACACACACACACACACACACACACACACACACACACACACACACACACACAGTTCGTTATACCATGTGGTTAAGGAAGTACTTGGTTACCTTTTTGTGAACTTGCAGAACTTGGGCAGTGGAACCACTTAGCAGCAATAGTGAGGCATACAGTAGATGACCTTGCTGTGACTGTTGAAAGACAGAGGTGATAAATTGTATTGTAGCCATGTTCTCACCCCTCTAGGCAGAATTCAAGAATCTCAGGTACGTGGAATTGAAGAATGATTCATGAAGCCTATCACAGTAAAGTCACACTGTTTGTCTTATAAATAAAACTGACAGTTTTCACATGGTGACCTCCAGACTGCTCGGAGAAAACTTTTTAGACTCCAGAGATAACCACGCTTTGTATTTCTGGTTGTGCATCATTTGAACTTATAAGGACACACTATTCTTTCACCCTTTTTCTGAAAGATGGTCTACACCAGTATAGTGGCCAACTGCAGTCCTCAAGGGGCCAACTGCAGTCCTCAAGGGGCCAACTGCAGTCCTCAAGGGGCCAACTTCAGTCCTCAAGGGGCCAACTTCAGTCCTCAAGGGGCCAACTGCAGTCCTCAAGGGGCCAACTGCAGTCCTCAAGGGGCCAACTCCAGTCCTCAAGGGGCCAACTCCAGTCCTCAAGGGGCCAACTCCAGTCTTCAAGGAACCAACTCCAGTCCTCAAGGGGCCAACTGCAGTCCTCAAGGGGCCAACTCCAGTCCTCAAGGGGCCAACTCCAGTCCTCAAGGGTCCAACTGCAGTCCTCAAGGGGCCAACTCCAGTCCTCGAGGGCCATCAACAGTTCAGATTTTCAGGATATCCACCAGTGATTATGACTGAGCCACTGATTGAGCCACCTGTGCTGAACCAGGGATATCCTGAAAACCTGTTCTGTTGGTGGCCCTTGAGGACTGGCGTTGGCCAACCCTGGTCTACACTGTAAGTTTTTAATGGGGATGTCTAAATATCTTCAAATGTGCTGGCTTTCCTCCCTTAAATTTCATGTTTTTTGCAAAAACGTTTGCAAAAGTTCACATAGCTCGGGATCTCACAAAAAGAGTATTAGGTGCAATTGTTTTTTTTCCACATTTCCCATCTCACGAAAAAGGTGATGCTGTGTGAGTGCTGAAATGATTGGCATCCAGATAAACGGGGTAAAGGATCCATAACATGGGAGGAGCGGCTCAGTGAGGAAAGACACTGACTGGCACTGAGTTTGAAGCAGGGGAACCTGGTTCAATTCCTGGTGTCGGCTCCTTGTGACCTTGGGCAAGTCACTTTATCTCCCTGTGCCTCAGGCACCAAAAAAAATAGATTGTAAGCTCCACAGGGCAGGGACCTGTGCCTGCAAAATGTCTCTGTAAAGCGCTACGTAAATCTAGTAGCGCTATACAAGAGCATGCTATTATTATTATAATATGAAGTTGGCAACTGCCACTGAAGATGATGGCAGAGGTGATGGCAGAGGTGATGGCAGAGGTGGTCGAGACTAGCAGGTGCTTATGGGGTAGTGATATGCTGTTGCCAGAATGGCACTGGGTGGCAGCACAGTCAGCTAGTTTCATATGTAACATTCCCCATCCAATTTCTCCCACTAGACCACGCAGTGGCAGCAGTCACAAAACACTAATCCTCTTCTCCCTCTACCACTTGCCCTCTTGATCCCATTCCCTCCCATCTCCTAAAACCTCTTGCTCCTTCTATAATCCCTTTGCTCACACAGATCTTTAACTCTTCCTTCTACTCTGGTACCTTACCATCCTCCTTCAAACATGCAACAGTCATACCATTACTCAAAAACAGCAAGCTTGACCCTACCTGTCCTTCTAACTATCAACCTGTCTCCCTCCTGCCTTTTGCCTCCAAACTCCTTGAACGTCTTGTATTCTCTCGATTGCTACACTTTCTCAACACCTATTCTGTCCTAGACCCTCTACAATCTGGCTTCCGCACTGCTCACTCTACTGAAACAGCCCTCACTAAAATAACTGACGACCTCCACGCTGCCAAAGACAGAGGTCATTACACTCTGCTCATATTACTCGACCTCTCTGCAGCATTCTACACCGTGGACCACCCTCTTCTCCTTCACATTCTCCATACTCTTGGTATTCGGAACAAAGCTTTATCCTGGATCTCCTCTTACCTCTCCCATCGTACCTTCAGTGTCTCTTTTGCTAACACCTCTTCCTCCTCTATTGATCTCTATGTGGGGGTACCCCAGGGCTCTGTCCTGGGACCCCTTCTCTTTTCTCTCTACACACTCTCTCTAGGTGACCTAATCACATCTCTTGGGTTTAAATATCACCTCTATGCTGACGACACACAAATTTACCTTTCAACCCTGACCTTACACCTGCTATACAGACCAAAGTTTCTGAATGCCTCTCTGGAATATCATCCTGGATGGCCATCCGCCGACTGAAACTTAACATGGCAAAACAGAGCTCCTTATACTTCCTCCCAAACCTGGCCCTACTACCTCCTTCCACATTGCTATTGGAAATACGATCATTCACCCAGTAGCCCACGCACGCTGCCTAGGGGTTACACTTGATTCCTCACTCTCATTCTCCTCTCATAATCAAAACGTTTCTAAAACTTGTCGCTTTTTCCTCCGCAATATCACAAAGATACGCCCTTTCCTCTGTTACTCAACTGCTAAAACTCTGACTCAGGCCCTCATTCTCTCACGTCTCGATTACTGCAACCTCCTGCTGTCCGGCCTTCCTACCTCTCACCTGTCTCCCCTACAATCTATACTAAACGCTGCTGCCAGAATCACTCTACTCTTTCCTAAATCTGTCTCCGCATTTCCCCTCCTGAAATCCCTCTCCTGGCTTCCAATTAAATCACGTATCTCACACTCAATTCTCCTGCTCACTTTTAAAGCTTTACATTCTTCTGCCCCTCCTTACATCTCAGCCATAATTTCTCGCTATGCACCATCCCGACTCTTGCGTTCTGCTCAAGGATGTCTTCTTTCTACCTCCTTTGTATCTAAAGCTCTCTCCCGCCTTAAACCTTTCTCACTTTCTGCCCCACACCTCTGGAATGCCCTTCCCCTCAATACCCGACTAGCTCCCTCTCTATCCACCTTTAAGACTCACCTTAAGACACATCTGCTTAAAGAAGCATTTGAGTAGCACTGGATAATCATGGACACATGACACATAAAGCTTGGCCCCCTGCAGACGCACTTACTAGTATTCCCTCTTACTGTCTCTGTACGTTCTCCCTACCTACCAATTAGATTGTAAGCTCCTCGGAGCAGGGACTCCTTCCTTAATGTTACTTTTACAGTATGTCTGAAGCACATATTCCCATGATCTGTTATTTATATTATTTGTTATTTATATGATATGTATTACTACTGTGAAGCGCTATGTACATTTATGGCGCTATATAAATAAAGACATACAATACAATGCAATACAATACTAATCCGTATATGTATTTTCATCATAAGGGAACAACATGAAACAAAAATGGAGTATGTGTTTGGTCCCTCCAGTTATTGACAAACATAGAATAAGCCAAGCAAGCACTGTGCCAACTGAAATATTATGTCTGTGGCTGGAAAAGCTGTATGGGTGCTGGCGTGTTAAGGCACACACAAAATGGTTAAAAAGAACTAAAACACAAAATAATGGCACTGGCACTGATGATTGTGGTGGTGGTGTACACTTGTGAGTGCTGCTGGTAGTGGGGATATGCCATGGGCAAGATGGTACAGTGGCAATATGAGTTCAATCAGCAGCAGGTTAGATTGTGAGTGTCAGGCTCTCACTCATTCAGTTTCTGTCACTGTACCCCGCTGCTATGCCAGCAGTCACAAAACACTGTTCGGTACATGTATCAGTTTGTCACAGGGGAAAAATTAAACTATAAGAGCACGGAGGGCCGGTCAGTTAGTCAACTCAGCTCCAAGCTATCCAGTCAGTAAGTAATCATTTCACTTGGAACGTAGTCAAAATAAACAATTCCACCCAATCTGTGATTTAATTCGATTCCGGTGACAGAAAGATCGATATAGTCTTGTGAAATTAGATGTTTATTAATTTTTTGACGATGGTCAGCCTGTCCACACTAGACAGATTTCTTCTGTAATCTGTTATGATGGACCCAGCTGTGTCACTGCTAAACACTCGTTCATTAACTTGAAATTGTTATGTTGTCACTTTTACTTTGTGTCCAGGACATACTTGAAAACGAGAAGTAGCTCTCAATGTATTTTTTTCCCCTGCTAAAATATTTGATAAATTAATAGATATCACACTGGCTGCTGGACAGCTATGGCCACATTTCTTTATTTACCACCTAGTTTCTTAGAGGGTCAGAATTGGGAGATAAAGAAGCTGTCATGTATGTATGCCTCCACCATGTAAGTGCCCATGTTTCTGTTTCTTTCTGCTTTTGTGACTGTGACCTCATACGGACTATAACATAATGTAACAGCTTTTCCTACAGAGAACTACCTCAGTGACTAGTAGTAACACTACAGCCACCACCATGCCACCCTTCTCCCATGCCTTGACCTGATGTTGAAGTACAACTGGAGGTAGATGAATAATAACTACTTGCTACTCCCAAGTTATGATTGTGCTCTTTTAGAAGCTACAGGTGCATTTGTGGATTCTCCATGCCTTCTTGAATTGTGATGAGTCTGCCATAGTCCTTCACTTCCTCATCCCTTTGTCTTTCCTCCTCCACGAACACTCGCATTCTAGATGCAAGTTTTTCCTTGCACCTTGTTACTATCTGCTTCTGCCTAGGTACAAATAAACACACAAATAAAATCATATTAATACACAATAAAATCACATTGATATTATAGTACCATACATGACACAGTAGCCAATAAACACATTGATTGTTACTGTTGTAACCTATGCCCACAATGGGAGCACGGATTGACACAATGGCTATGAATTGGCAAACTAAAACAAAAAGATACAATACAAATGAAAACAAATGGTCAAACGTGCTATTAGCCAAATTTGGCTACAAGTGCTCTTGTCCATTTGTATGTGGGTTGATGGGGATATTTACCATGGCTAGAGGGGGGGTTAGGCCTCCAGGGTGGGAAGCGAGGAGGGGAGTGGGGGTTAAGCCCTTAATTACCATAGCACTAATTAAGCGCTCAGGTGATTAAGGGGTTAGAGGCCTGTAGTTAGTTTTTTAGGGTTAGGATTTTAATGTTGCTGGTCGCAGAGGACGAGGAGTCTGACGATGAGGACGGCCTTCATTCTGGCAGGGATAAGTACAACTTTAATTTACCATATGCGTACTTTAATCATACTGTATGGGTAAATGCGCCATTATCCAGATGTGGATAACAGGGATTTTGCCCAATACTGTACTGTATGTGTTGGGGGTGGGGGGGTTGACTGTTGGCGGTAAAGGGATAAGTCTTTTGGAATTCTGTGATAAAACAAAAGTCAGACCATGCCAAAACGTTGGATTTGGCAGTGATTTTATCGAAGCTACTAGAATAGGCCCCATAGACGGGGGCAATGAAATTAGCATTACAATGAAAGGAAACAGGTTTTTGGGGGTGCTTAAAGACAATTCCATGGTAAAAATTATTGAGGGACCAACCAGGAGAGGGGCAATACTGAATTTGGTCATATCAAACAATGTGGAAGTAATAGCAAATATTCAAGTCATTTGGGAAACAGTGATCATAACATTGTCTCATTTGAAATAAATGATCAAAAAACAGATTACTTGGGTTCAACAAAAACTTTACATTTTAGAAAGGCAGATTGTAATAAATTGAGGACTAATCTACAAGGAATACATTGGGATGATGTTTTTGCAGGGAAAAATGTGGAAGATAGATGGGCAGTCTTTAAAACATTGTTAACAAAGCACACTTATCAGTGTATACCCTTCCGGTAATAAATATAACACAAACAAGTCTAAACCAATGTGGCTAAATAAACAGGTAGAGGAGGAAATGGAAAAGAAGAGGCAGGCGTTTAGATTCTTATAATCAGAAGGGATAGAGGCATCGTATCAGAATTATAAGCAATGTAACAAAAGTCACAAAAGTGCAATCAAGTTAGCAAAAATGGATAATGAAAAAAAGGATTGCAATAGAAAGTGAGATAAAAACGAAAAAGTTCTTTAAGTACCTTAATAATTAAAAAAAATTAGAAAAGAAAATATAGGACCCTTTTAGTGTTAGATGGGCAGGCAGATTTTTGAAGATAAGGAAACAGCTGAGGTATTAAACAAATTATTTTCCTCTGTATTTACCAGGGAAGAATCGATTGCAATACGAAGGAGTCACAACCTCTACATTAATGAACAATTGGTTAACTGAGGAAGACGTTCATAAGCGGCTTGAAAAAATTAAAGTAAATAAGGCACATGGCCCCGATGGCATATATCCAAGAGTTCTCAAGGCGTTAAGTTCAGTAATAGCCAAACCATTACATTTAATATTCAAGGACTCCATTTCCACAGGATCAGTACCACAAGATTGGCGTAAAGCAGACGTGGTGCCTATATTTAAAAAGGGCACTAGATCACAACGGGGAATTACAGACCGGTAAGCCTGACATCAATAGTGGAGAAGCTACTTGAAGGTTTAGTACCGGATAATATTCAGGGATACCTAATGGAAAACAAAATTATTAGTAATAGTCAGCATGGATTTATGAAGGATAGATCATGCTAAATTAACCTTATTTGTTTCTTTGAGGAGGTAAGTAAGAATTTAGACCAGGTAATGCAGTTGATGTGGTCTACTTAGATTTTGCTAAGGCTTTTGATACAGTGCCAGGATAGAGTACAAAATAAAGCAAATTGGACTCAGGAAAAATATTTGCACCTGGATTGAAAACTGTTTGAAGGATAGACAACAGAGGGTTATAATAAATTGAACTTTTTCAGGTTGGGTTAAAGTTGTGAGTGGAGTACCTGAAGGATTGGTACTGTTTTTTAACGTGTTTATTAATGACATTAAGGTTGGCATAGAGAGCAAAGTCTCCATCTTTGCTGATGACACTAAATTGTGTAAGGTAGTAGAATCAGAGTAGGATGTAATTTCTCTCCAGAAGGACTTGGATAGACTAGAAACTTGGACGGGCAAATGGCAGATGAGATTTAATATAGACACATGTAAGGTTATGCATTTGGGAAACAAGAATAAACATGCAACTTACAAATTAAATGGAGATATATTAGGGGAATCCTTGATGGAGAAGGATTTAGGAGTGCTTGTAGACAGCAGGCTTAGCAATAGTGCCCAATGTCATGCAGTAGCTGCAAAGGCAAACAAGATTTTATGTTGCATTAAATGGGCAATGGATGGAAGGGAAGTAAACATAATATGCCCCTTTATAAAGCATTAGTAAGACCACACCTGGAACATGGAGTACAATTTTGGGCCCCACTCCTTAGAAAAGACATTATGGAACTAGAGAGAGTGCAGAGAAGAGCCACCAAAATAATAAAAGGGGGTGGTTAATCTAACTTATGAGGAGAGGCTAGCTAAATTAGATTTGTTAACATTAGAAAAGAGGTGTCTAAGAGGGGATATGATAACTATATACAAATATATTCGGGACAATACAAGGAACTTTCAAAAGAACTATTCATCCCACGGGCAGTACAAAGGACTCGGGGCATCCCTTAAGGTTGGAGGTAAGGAGACTTCACAAGCAGCAAAGGAAAGGGTTCTTTACAGTAAGGGCAGTTAAAATGTGGAATTCATTACCACTGGAGACTGTGATGGCAGATACAATAGAAATGTTCAAAAAAAGTTGGACATCTTTTTAGAAAGGAAAGGTAGACAGGGATATACCAAATAAGTAAACATGGGAAGTATGTTGATCTAGGGAGTGTCACGGGAGATCAGGACTTTTAACACTTTTATACCTTTCTGGGATCATTCACTAGGCAAAACAAGGTAGTGGAATAAAATTAGGTTTATTCGTGTAAACCCACGTACACACAAATGAAATTCAAAATACAGACGAAATACACAGGCGTCTGGGGGTTAAAACTGTCCTCAAATAGGTGCAGAGCGCCTGCTTCAGCAAATTCTTACCCTGTCCTCCCACCGCTGCCACCAGTAAAAAGCCTATCACGGAAGACCAGGATTTTTAACACTTTTTTTTGTACAAATATTTTTTATTGAGTTTTTCATTGAAAGTAATACAAACAGTATTCATAACTTTCTATAAAACAGTCTTCATGGGCTCCGTCGGTCGTTTGTGTTGATTTACTGCTATTTCAGATGATTAAAACAACATAAAACACAATACAAAGAAAATAAAAATAAAGAAAATAAAAATAAAACATAGGCAGTTATGGTGGAAAGGGCGTTTGTTCCAACTCACTTCCTTTATCTATAATTAGTGACTTTTAACACTTTTATACCTTTCTGCGATCATTCACTAGGCAAAACAAGGTAGTGGAATAAAATTAGGTTTATTCGTTGAAACCTGCGTACACACAAATGAAATACAAAATACAGACGAAATATACACTTGCTGGGGGTGAAAACTAGCCTCAAATAGGTGCAGGGCATCTGCTTCATTAAAAGCTTACCCTGTCCGCTCCACGTCCAGGAACACACGGTACTCTTTTTCCTGGAGCAAGTAACATTGTTCCTCAGAACTTGTCCTCAGCTAGGCTAGGCTTCTCCTGGCACCTCAATGCTTAGTGCTTTGCTATTGCGAGAAAAGCACCTTGGAAAAGCCTGCCAGCGCTTCACTGGACCGAGTCCCATGATTGCCTGTAAGTCTGAGAGATTGAGAGAGAGAGGGCTCTCTGATTGGGCAGTCCCTTACATAGACCTCGGTGTTCTATGTTTAACATGGAACAGGGACCAGCAGCCAATCAGAGCGTGGGAACTTTTCCCACCAGACAATCAGAATGGGGAGCTCATCTGGTTGCTGATGTCAGAGGAGGGGACGTGTCAAGCCAGCTTAAAAAAACCGGATGGGCGGGAAATATGAATTAGCCAATGGAAACGCGCCTACAAGCAGCATCTTCCCCCAGCTAACCCATTGCCGGCTCCACCAGGTCTGGCAGTCACAAAGGGGCCCCAGTGGGGTGACCCCTGTTCTCTGGAACTGGCACTTATCCTTTCCCTGCTCACCAAACGGTTCTCACCTCTGGACCTCCTTTCTCCTTTGAACTTCAATGTCTATGCAGACATCCTGGCACCTCTGTAGATGTCCAGGCTGACTGCTTAGACATTTATACATTCAGTGTAAAACATTATAAAACATACTTTAATAAGGTATAGACCTTGGGGAACCTTATACCTGTGAGGGAAATGGGTCTGGGATACCTGGGCTCGAAAACCAGGATTCTGGGGGACACTTGAGAGCCCCGGTGTAATTCACTTCGTGTGAACGCAAATCATGCCTGCGCATCGGGAGGAATTACTGGACCTCCGGTAACTTTGTCCCCTGAATTCCTGCAAACAAAATGAATACATTTTGACCCAGATATCCCACCTAAAACTTACACTCCTGAAGTTTCATTTCTCCAGGACACCGAGAACACGAAAAGCCTCAAAACAGGTCACTTTTTTACTCTGCTTTAACATTGGGCTGGAAATACAACTTGGTCCCTAGAGCATGGTCGCAGAGCACAGATTCCTCATATATTTCCATTGGACTTCCATAGCCCGCCCCGTCCTTATGTACAGACGGAACACGCAGATTATACTCTATTTGCAGGTAACATAACAGTACTACCGGCTACCCCAGTCAGCAACACTTAATACACTTTGTAATCCTATTTGCTCCCTAATATCCACCCTTAATCTCCTGCTCCCAAAGTCCCCGTCCTCCAGCTATTTCCTAACGGGCATCCTAGCTATACCTGGCATCCCTAGCTTACATTCCTGCAGGAGACCGTAAAATGGGAACAGAGATACAGGGAAATACATCAAAGAGCACAACTAGACCCAAGAGCTGACACTTTAGCCCTTGACATACGTTTTTGGGGGCAGCCACCCGGGCTTTACCTTTATTAATGAAGGCTGGCTATCCCCTACCGTCATAGAGCGTAATCTGATTGCCAATTATTAGAGTCAGGAAGGAATGTATTTTTCTCCTTATGAGATTTCATTGGATGATATAACACTGGGGTTTTTTGTTTGCCTTTCTCTGGATCAATATACTGTAAGTGCGGCTATAGGTTAAATATCTGTCGTCTAAATTTAGCATAGGTTGAACTTTTTTCAACCTCATCTACTATGTAACTACAGTATGTAGCTATGTATCTCTTAAACTTCCTTCCAAACAGCATTACCTGCATTCTCCTCACCTGCAATGTGTGGCTGGAAACCCACCTTTTCAAGGAAACTAGGAACACAGGAATGAACAGTGACAGTGCCGCCTTCAGTAAACATGCGTATCACCTGTGCTATGCAGCAAGGTTTTGATTGCACTTCCCCTTACTCCGACTGTCTCTATTAGTCTCCCATTGTGTCAAACATATTGTAACCATAAGGAAAAGAAGAAAAGAAAGCCAGAAGTATAACAAACGCGCTCCCAAAAGCAAAACATCTATTTTTTTTAATAGTTATAAAATCTTTTAATTCATTATCAAACACATAATTAGTAATACAGTAATACCTTTGCCCACAGATTTCACGCAGTACATTTTTTAAAGAAGTACAGCTCCAGCTTATGGAGGTATTTAACCCCTTTATGTTTAGTTACACCTCTTTTGGTGTATTGTTTATAATATGCAAATAGCTGACACTATATATAGTAACAAGAATGTAAATTACTACTACTATTAATATTATAGTATTTTATATTTGTCCATTAGGATAGATACCATCACAGAGTAAGATGGTACCATTACAGAGTAACATGGTACCATCACAGAGTAACATGGTACCATCACAGAGTAAGGCCCATATATTACTAAGCAGTTTCACTCCAGAACACACCTTCTGCCACTGGAAGACAGCTTGCAGCTCATTTTCTTGAATAGACCATGAGTTACCTTCTGGCACTGTAAGGTGTCTAATGGGGTACCACTGGTCAGTAAATATGACCCTAAATGAATAGAACATATGTGCAAAGTTTATACTGTAATCTCAGATAGAAATGGAAATATTTTCTTGACTGGGGCGCCCAATTGGCCCCTACTGCCGAACAATGACAATTGGCAATGTACTGAAGGAATAAGGCTACAGTTTTATTAATAATACAGCATGATTTATACCTCATCCCAAACTGGCCCGTACCATGTGGAGAACCCCCAGCATTGTTGTGGCTCATGACCCCTCTTGCTGTCAGTCAACCGACATAGCAACCGTAAAATGGCTCACACCACGGAGGACTCTCACCAACATCAGCAGGCCGAACACTGAGTACTAACTTGGTGATATGTCCAAACCTATAACATATGGGCGCATTCTGTACCATCAAAACCCGTGGCTAGACAATGTAACATTTTAAATTGGCCTAGTCAATGCCCACCAGCTGAGCGTCTTCTCCAAACACTACTGCAACTAAAATGAAAGAGTCCACATCTGACATGTGAAATCCATCATGCCTAGACAAACCCGCATGAGCATCCTCTAAATCATGTGGCAGACTACCACACCACCAGACACAAATGTAGCCATGGCTTTATTACATTTCTTCCTGTACCGATCAACAGCAACTGGATACCTTGCTGTCCTCCAATGTAACCTCTGAACTATTTGGGACCAAACAAACAAAACGCCAGAGAAAGCCACTAACATTACAGCTATGTCCTTCTACATGCCCTTTAATAACTCTGGAATTCCCCCCTGACCCATATCATTCCCTCCGACGTGAAGCAACACAATATCAGGAGACAAGAACACGGACTTCAGGCACATTAATTCCAGCAGGACTTGCATCCATCTCATACCTCGTCTGCCAAACCACTTCACATTAGCACACTCTGTCAAAGCCCGCACAGGAGCACCGCTGCTCTCATATCTGGCCACCAAATCAGAGAGTTTCTGCAGATCCAGATGTCGACATCAAATTTGCTCAACAAAAGTATAACCAGGTACTCAACCTCTCCCATCGTGTTCGCTACGGCAGTCTGTACAAAATCACTCCACTCAAGACACACTCTACTGTATGCGCCCCACATACCCGGAACCACGATACATACTCCATGATTCACCTACCACAGGCCTGGTGTGAACAGACTAACCATCTCCACAACCTGAACAAAGGAAACTTAAAACGGGATGAGGTATCCGAAATTAGATTTTTGGCATCTGGGATAGTCTCGGCCCTAAAGCAAATGCTTCAACCTTAAACACTGAAATACTAAGTGCCTCATCAAGAAAATGGCTGATGGGGAACGAGATTACATGCGGTCAACTACCTCAACCACCCCCATGTTATCAGTCGGAAAAATCCCATTCTTGCCGGTGAGCTCGCTGCCCCGCAATTTAATGGCTACTACGAGTTTCAACAACTCAAGCAGCATGAGGTCACCGCACATCCCCAATGCCAGACAGTCACCCAACCACCTTTCCACACACCTGAGACCATATATTACTCTCTGAAATTGACAGCGCCCGCCGCATCTGTGAATAAGTCTTTATCACCAAGTGGACACTGAATCTTGCAACCACAAATACCTACTGTTAAATTCTGACAGGAAAACTTCCCCCACCTTTAAATCCTCCTTAACCTGCCTGGAGAAGTGGACAAAGTGTGATGGGAGTGGCAGACCCCAACCGTAGCAGACGAAAGCCTAAAATAAAAAGTCATCGAAATAATGGATAACACTATCCATGCCGGACTCCTCTTTAACAGCTCACTGTAAGGAACTGAACGCTTTGAAACACTCGAAGGACATTGGGAAACACATTGCTAAACATAAATCAACAATGGAAAACCCATTTAAAATGCAAACCAATGAATGAAACGACTACAGACGCACTGGCAACAGGCGAAAGGAAGATTTCATGTCGGGCTTAGTCAATAAACAACCCGTGCCACACCTCCTTACAAATGTTGCCGCATTGTCAAAAGATGCGTAATTCACTGTACACAGCTTGTGGCTCATCCCGTCATTGACTGAATCACCGTCTGGGAATGACAAGTGCTGTGTCAAGTGAAAAATGCCCCTGCTCGTCCTTAGGGAAAATGCCCAAATGAGAGACCCACAACCCAGCCAGCAGGTAGTCCCGAAACGGACTTGCCATCCTACCAAATAACACCTTTTCAATCTTAATCCTAAGACTGTGTTAGGTAGCTGACCTTAAACTCCCCCCGCAATCCATAACTTTGCCCTCTAAAAACAGGATCCTGAAACACAGAATAAAAACCTCATACAAGAGCTAGCATAGCCTCTTTGCTCCCCGGTGTCATTGCCCTTTGCACCAACTTCGCCTTCTGGCCCCTGACAGGAAGGTGAGAAACTAGGGTAACGGGTGGTAGATAGGAAAGCTCCCTACAGGCCCAGGGAATGCAGAGTGGGATGCAACAGAGAAGCAGGGCTGCATATGGGGAGATAAGGTCAAACCAAGCCAGGGCACCCCCACAGACTCCCAACACACAGTAGGGGCTCTCCTGACTCTCTCCAATGCCAACCCAACTCCAGACCCCCATTTACAACCTACCCCCCGGTGTGTAGGGGGTAGTGAGAGTGAGAGCTGCTGGTGGATTGGGCTCCAGGGCTCAGGCATTCTAAAGGTCTGGATCAGCGCCAAAGCTGCTGCACTCCTGGAGACCCCTCTGGGTAGTCTGAGGTTTCTCCCTTTGCACCAAAAAATTCTGCCAGGTTTAGGTGGCTATAGCCTTTGCTCCAAAGTTATCTGCACCCAATGTACAAAGCAACATCAAAACTATTCATAAATTAGTTCCTGCTCGCAAATTGACACAGGTGCTTTGTGATTGCTGCATGTTTTAGGGCAAATTGCACCATTTTTTATACATATCCCCAAATGATTTTGTATAGGTTGTGATCCCTGTAATACATTTGTTTGGTAAAAACATGTTAATACCACGTAACTTAATAATATATTTTCTTTTACTGTAGAAAATGCCTGAGGAATCCAAAGTCCAAATATCCCAAAATCGACCAGCTCATCACAGGATAACGATTTCCTGTTAAGTCAGACTCCCTACATCATTGTACAAAGATGGTGACATCCCATATGCTGCATGGAAGTAGAGACTCTTTAAAGCTGAGGCACCATATGCTGTGATCATATCAAATGATGTACAACACACATTACCGCTAAGAATGTACAATAATGTCCAGATGGGACAGCAGGGTACTAAGTGAGGTTGGATAACTGCTGACAATAGCTTTAATGTTCACTTGAGCAGATTTTGTGAGGACATAGAGCAAAACACTCGTCTTCTGCTGTGACTTGAAATCAACCAAAAAAAATAAATGACTAGTTTTAATGAAACACCCAAAAAAACAATAACAATAGCAGAATGCAGCACCGCAGTAGCCATTTATCATAAAAGCAAATGGAAATGAAAGCAATATGCCAACTGATAGTCTGTCTTCTACGCTTTAGGTTGAAGTTAATGGGTGATACTCATTAAAAAAAAAAGAAAAACGTTTCAGATTTTCAACAGTGGCAGTGGTAAGAATGCCCCCTTTGGGATGGGAGCCCCCCAACAAGAGTCTCCCAGCCATGAAGGGGTTAATGTAGGAGTTCAACAACAGGGTTCTTTGATCTTTGATGATGAGTCACGTCCCTGCTGCTTTGGCCACAAGAAGTTATTTTTTGTGTCTGTGAAGCTATTTGCTTAGCAGGAGACTTAAATTGAAATGCGTTGACAGAAAGAATCTCTCGGCTTATTTATAACTTGACTATATTCCTGCTTGCTTAACCTCTGTCTAGCAGGGGAGGGGCAACAAACTAGTTACTCAGCAATGCCTCGTTCTGTTACCCATTACATTGCTGGCGCCTTTCAGCAGAATAGAGGTTAAACACAGGGACTGGTGAATCCACATTCCCCCTCTTTCATTTCTCTTCAAAATAAGAGCATTCGGTGCTAGAATCCACTGGATGCTGAACCCTATACACTGTAATTCTTCAGTGGATCTGATACACAAATTATCTTTTGTTTAGGAATAGTCTATGTAAATAATCTTAGCCAGGGGTAGCCAACTACAGTCCTCAAGGGCCACCAACAGTCAGGTATCCCTGCTTCAGCACAGGGGGCTCAATCAGTGGCTCAGTCTAAGACCAAGCCACTGAATGAGCCACCTATGCTAAAGCTGTGACTGATTTGAGCCACCTGTGCTGAGGCTGTGACTGATTGAGCCACTTGTGCTGAAGCAGGGATTTCCTGAAAACCTAACCTGGAGTTGGCCACCCCTGCACTAAGACATCAGACTTTAGGGTAATAGAAGCAGAATTCAAGAAACAATTAGGCTATAGTTTACATTTTTCTTTTACAGCCTCCACCGTACACAAAAGATATTTATAGGGTTAAATAATGTGTTCTGGTGAATGCAGTTCTCTCAAAATTCCCGTTTTAGCAATGATAAAATAATTAATCACGGGGCCAGATCTTTTTGGACAATACATTAAAATGAAATGTAAAAATAAATAAATCATATTTACGCTGTGAGAACAGAAAGGGAGAGAGACTTTCCATATAAAAACAAAAAAGAGGCGTGGGTGTAAATAAAAAAGGTGTGTGGTACATTATGTATTTAAATTAAAAAAAGTGGTTATACCCAATACTCCATGGTACCATCTCGCTTCTCTCACTGGAGAATGGTAGTGTTGTGATTTTCCCCTTTCTTTCACAAATCTAAGTGTCTATATCTTCTCATATATTAAATATTGCATAACCCTTCACCATGGTGGGAGGCTGAATTTCCCATACTGTACCTTCCAACTTGGGCAAAACCTGTTTTTTAGTTCCAAGTGATAAACTTCTGCCATGTCCTTCAGCCTCCCAGTCAGTGTGAGTAATATCGTTGGTCACTCTGTCCTTGGTCTAACTTCTATTGATCCCTAAATGGTCAGTATCATACCAGAATCCCACTCTACAGAGAGAACACTGTAAAGCAATACTTAATCGAGATATTATTAAAGGGAGTTGGCTCACAAGTTGGCTTGTGAGTGGGATTTTGTCTTGTGTGCTGGGCCGCAGACAGCTTTCCTGGGGTCTAGGACTAGTGTTCCTCCACAACACACACACACCCTTACCTGGATGCCTCCAGTGCCACACAGATCTGGCCAACCATCTTCCGGCACAGAGGCGGGGTCCACACACAAGGCCGGTGGCAGCAGGGAAGAGATGCCCACTGCAGGGATGGCGAGCTAGGGTCTGGCAGTCTGACGCAGATGTTGGGCCCGTCTCTGCCCAGCTGCCAGTGCCGGACGAGACCTCTGCAGCTGTCGGGCCTGGAACAATTTTCCCGTCTCTCCCCCCCCTGTCGCTGACCCTGCTTGGGTCTGTGGGTTTTGAGAACTGTTGTAGGTTGTGCTAATTTTTAGTGGACCAACATCAGAGTTGTTTATAGATTAAATTATAGTGTACAGAGATTTTGAAGCACCATAGGTTTACTCTGGCACTGGCAGCACAGTTAGAAGGAAAACTATATCTGAAGTGATAAGAGATTTACAGTGAATTTGACAGTGAATGGTTATTTCTGCTGCCCTAGCCTTGCCTTTCTGGACTTATCATTTAGCAAAACACGCTCCCAATAACATGCTTTTCCTTCTAAAATCTCACTTACTTTTCTTTCCCCCCATATTTCATTTTCTAAAAGTTTCTGTTCTAGAGTAATATTGATGTCAAATATTTTACAGACCCCTAAAAATGCCCACAATTCCAAATGTTGTAAGAACGATGTCATAGTATCTTACCCGAATCAGTGGTATCTGCTGTTAAAGTCAATGGCAGGTATCGCTGATTCTGGTGTGATATGGAGTATCGCGCTTTGATGACTTCGGGGCAATGTGGTATATATTATATCATAATCTCCTGGCTGCAAAACTGGGACCAAGGTGGCGGGAATTTCAACCTTGGATTTAGAAATGAGCTAATTAAAAGCTTTTCTTTCATTGATAAACCCGATGCCTTCTTTTTGCACAGTTTTTTGGACCTATTTTGATAAATACATTGAAATGGACCAACATCCTTTCTTGATTGCCTTATTGTCTTGTTCAACAATGAGAGATTTGGGGAGTGTTTAGAAAAGTGTATAGAGTAGGGAAGTGCAAAATTAAGGCAAGAAGAAAACGTCCCTTTTTTACGACAGGTTTTCTTCAAAATTACCTTTTTGGGCTCTGTTGTCACTTTTGGGCATAAAATATATGTATATAGGAATATAAAAATGTAACTACAAAAAAAAAAAAGAGGAGGATTTAAAGTAGAAAATAATAATGAATGTAGTGTGTAATTTGTGACCACTTGGCAGAGTTGGTTTGCTAGACCGGGGCATAATTATTTGATTCATGGTAATGGTTGGTATACCATGGCACTCAATAACACATCTGCTGGTCCGGAGTTCCATCAGCAGCTGGAATCATGAGCTATGGCTATAGCTATGGATGGGCTCAAGGTGTAAGGATTCTGCTCGATCCGTGATGGGTTTTTACTACGGTCCAGGTTTTCTTTCTCTCCTGCCCTTTCTGCTCACTGTGGCCATTTTGGTTACTGGCAGTCTGCTTTATAAGGCTGCTGTTCCTGGTGGGAGTCGCCGAGCAAAGTTCTGTTTGCTGCAGCTCCGTTTGATCTTCGCTGTCACACATTACCCTCTCGCCTATTTGGAATCCCTGTTGCTGACCCCGGACCGTGACCCCGACCTCGCTGCTTCTGCCTGCCCTGACCTTTGCCTGTCGCCTGGACTCTGCACCACTGCCACCAGCCCTGACCCCTGCCTGCTTACCGACTACGAATACTCTTACAAGACTCTGTCCCCGGGCTCTGGTTGGTTATTCAACATTCCTACCTCAGCCCTGCGGGTCCGCCTCCTGATTCGAGACGAGCACCGTCACACAAGGTCACGGATAGGCAGCCTGGCAAGGTCATCTAGTTGTTGATATAACACAATAAATCTATGGCCGTGTTTCCCTAAAGAAGAGTTGTGTGTTTATTTTATTAAGAAGGAGGGTAGGAGCCTTTAAGACCTGCCCAGGTTAAGTCAATGAGTTCTCTGGAATCTTCCAGTGCCGGAAGGTTTTGTTTGATAGCATTGCTCAATAAATATGGGAAAATGTGTTTATGCGAATGCAACATGTCATTTATATGAAGAACTGTAAAGCTGAACTTAGAGAGTGATTTATATTTCGAAAGAAAATTAAATTTTAGAACATGTAAATGTCGCAACAATAATAAGGAAGTAAAAAAAAAAAAAATCCTATCTAGGAGTGACACTACTGTAGAAAAGTAATTATGGGTTTTTAGTTAGCTCATGTCATATAAATATTTTCCATCTCTGATCTACACACTTCTGCCTGATTGAATCCAGTGATGTGTAGAAACGAGTATAGCTGTATCATACAGATAACATTCTGTCATGCAAGTTATTTTCCAACAAAAAGCAGAGTTTAGTGAAGCTAAAAGTTTGCTATGTCGATTGATTAAAACAGTATCTGGCAAAACAGAATGCAGCATTAGATGCCACAGAGACACGAGTTCCTTAGTGGCAAACGGAAGTAGTTGTTGAGACTCCTGGGGAAGTGGCATGACGTGTGAAACGTATGGGTTTTGCACCTAAGGGCGGTATGTAGTATTAGCTTTACAGAAGGTGAAAGACACGTCACAGGATGCTGACGATGTCTGACAAGCTTTTCACTCAATGTGAAACACAACTGCCAAAGATTTATATACTGTTATGTTGGCTTCTTACGATAAGTATAACTGGATCACTATTGCATTGCAGCTGTAAGCTCTCACTATAGCATGCTCCCATCCTGCGCTCTTTTCAGAGCAAATTTCTTACTGCCATTCATGCTTGTTTTGAATTTACGAGCCTTTCTCCCTTACTGCACACCTCGACCCCTCCGAAACTCTCAGTCCATCCGTGTTCTCCGAGTTACCGCTCTCGGAATTTTTAACGCTCAATTGAAAACAAAATGTATCAGACGCTTGGATTGTATTTTTAAAGCATACACTTTGTTATGTTTATTTCATACAGTAACTAGTACAGATGTAGCAGGCGTTATTGTTCACACTGGTACGTTGTGTGTCCCCTGGTGAGCAATAACAGTCACTATATCTGTATATGTTCATTGGGTTTTTATACTTATGTCCATAAGCCTAAGGCCTGGGACATAGTGAATAAAACAGTGCCGAGGCACGCTGAGGCTCAGGGAAAGCGGTGCTTTCCCTGGCCTTACACAGCGCGCCGTCCGTGGGCGTGTCGAGGGCGGGTCTGGGGGCGGGCCAGTGACGTCACAGAGCTGGTTCGCCCTCATTGGGCGAACCGCTCACGTGACCGGCCCTGCGCTCCGGCGAGCGCCAAATTTGAAACCATCTTGAGACCCACGCTTCCCCAAGCGTGGGGGCGCGGGCGCGAGCCCCTGCTAAAGCCGCTCTCATTTCGGCTGCAGGGGCTCAGTGCCGAGTGGGAGCGTGGCTCAGCACGGCTCAGCCTTGCTCACACCACTATGTCCCAGGCCTAACACATATTGTTATGGGATCATCCCATAAAAAATTATTTAGTAATGTGATTAGACTTTTGTGGGATTCAATGTGTAATTATGCACACACTGTGCTCATGAGCATGTTATTACCCAGAATCCCTAGCTGCAGTGGAAGCACTGTTTGCTAAGCGATAATGGGGAAAAACAGGGTTGAAGACCCGTATTATGTATTTGCTGTACACATTATGAAATATAGAAGAGGGAAATGTAAGGTAATGTATAAATAAATATCATTCAGTAGGACTGAAGTTAGCCTCACACATGGCCAAATGTAACTAACCGGCAGTAATATGCGTGAGGAGGTAAATTCGGATGAGTGATTACTTTACTATTTTTAAATCACCTTTGTCTTACAAATGTTTATAAAACACAGCACATTGAGAAACTAAAGCAATCAACTACCCTCTGACCTCATTATTATGCTCGATAAGTAGCCCCCTTGATTATTATGTTATTGGATTGGAGGAAAGACGATAAACAATGATTCACTTTTCAAAATGAAATATTTCTCTCTTTGAAAATAATTTCTAATTGTTAGCTTACCATGGGCTTGTGGATGCAGAATAATACCGACGCCATTATTAGTCAGACAGATAGACATGAGTTGCTGATAAACATGAATCCAGTGTTCCCGACATCAAGTGATAGATATTCAGTTCCAAATAAATCAGTTACTTTAAGGGGGATTTAATCTTTTTAAGGACTGTGTTGTGAACGCAGTTGCATCATAGTCAAACACTATTTGTCAGGGGTTTGCTGTAGAAGTAGACTTGAAGTCAATTTACTTCTAGTGCCTACAGGCTCATAACTACAGGTCACAACCGTAATACACCTGAAACAAGCTTTTAAGGGAAATAGCTACTTCATAGGTGTGTGTAGGATAGATGTGCATAGATAATATCAACACTGACTTGACAAAACCACAGATTCTTGTCTTAAAGCTGCAGACCAAGCAATATCCTACATGTGTTTTTTTTTAAATAAATCAGTTCAGTGCTATGAGAAAATACTTTGTAGCATTTGTTTTCTTTAAAACAACTCTGAATTACATTTTTAATGTATTATAATGTAACAAGCTTTTTTTTTCTATAGCAACCATTTACAAAGTCACATCCCCTTACTCCTCTGAAACAGGCTCTGGCACACCCCTTTTTGACCTGATAGAGTGTAAAATGGTGCGCTCAAAATTATATTGTGATACTGTATGTGACAATGGTGTTAATGAGTTAAATGGATAACCTAATTGCTAAGAGCAAGTGCGCTGAAGTGAGAAGGTGCAGCTAGTTAATATGTTAGCTCAAGAACATAAAACAGAAGTGGTAGAAGAATATACCAGCGCAAACTTCATATAAAGGTACTTTAGTAAAACATAAAACATAAACACATAATAAAACCCACACATAAGCGAGTGCTACAGGGGGAGTTAACAGTGATACGTTGTTACCAGACTCCCATAGACATCACGAGATGGATATTGGTCTCTGCAGGAAACGCCAAGCTTTAACAGATGATTGTATGTCCACATATGGATAGATGGTGTACCCAGTAGGGAAGGCACCTGCTCCCAGCTGGGTAGTTCAAACAGTCCCATTGGAGGTGCAAATCCGGCCTCACATGACCCGCAATCACGATCCCTCCGTCGGGCAGACACTCACAGTGCGGCAGATGAAAATCAGCTCCGGTAGGGAATGTATCTGCTCCTGGTCCTCCGTAGTGAGCTCTGCACATCTCTGTCAGCTGAGCATGGGTGGGTGTGGACAAAATCACCTGCACTGCTAACACAGCTGTGATGGAATAGCTCAAAGCAGCAGTGTTGCTTGGAAAGCCGGTAGCCAATGAGGCGATTGATACTTGTGTAAAAGGTTTTCCCCCACCCTCTGGGAGATCACCTGCTGGTTACCTGCTGGCTCACAGAAGCGCTGAGTTTCCGCCGGTGTTAATGCGGAAGACAGGACAGGCTTTTGGGGTGATGGTTGGCTCTCTCTCACTGGTGCGGTGCCTCCATCTCTTGTAGGCTCCAGGAGTGCTGGAGGCAATCCCTGCAGGAAAATTCTCTTCTGCTAGTCCCCCTGATTAATTGCAGTCTCAGGCAGGGTATATAAAATGACTGGGACACTTTGGGGGCTATGCACTAAGCAGTGATAAGTCATTTTAAGAGCGCAAAGTGCTCTTAGAACGTGAAGTTCCGCCGAGCGCTATGCACTAAGCCGCGCTAACAGGCACTTTGCGCTCTAAAACTTAGAAATTTAGATAAAAATCTAAAAGCTTAGAAATTTTTTCTAAGTCCAACTTTTATCGTACGATCAGCTGTATGCGCTGAATCCTGCCCTTCTGCGGGATTCACTAAGCAACGCAAACTGATCGTACTTTAAAGTTGCGCTGAATAAAGCTCACCAGCTAAAGGCAGGTGATAAAAGAAGCTGGACTTAGAAAATATTATTTGTTTACCTTTTTGCATGCGCAAAACCCATACAACAGGCCGGCAGGTGTCCCCAACTGACCCCACAGGGGTTCCCGAGGAAGGCCGGGGGTCGCGCGGGTGTCCCCGGCTGACCCCGCGGCCGTCCCGGGTCCCCGCGGCAGTCCTGGGGTACCCGCGGGCCTGCGGTACCAATGTTACGCCAACAAAAATACTAAACAATATTTCTAACTAAATACACCCCCCTAACACATAAAGTACAATAATGTGCAAAATTACTATTATCCAAATATGGATAATAATGCTTTTGCCCATTAAATATAAATTAATACAATAAATACATTACATACATGTTGTACTCACCCTTGTTCGGCACCCACGATGAACCGCATCTTCCTCCTCATCCATACACTGGGGTGCTGAAAAATATACAAAATAAGAACAAGTGCCAAACTAATGTCCCCTAACCCCTTAATGACCTTAGCGGTTATTAACCGCTACAGTCATTAAGGGGTTAAGCCACCCTGACCCGATACCCACCCTTCACCCATTTATTTGTACAGTGGCTTCATCATGTATATATATATATAATAATATATATATATTCTAATATATGTATTCTAATATATATATATATATATATATATATATATATATATATATTAGAATATATATATGTAACGGGTTTTCCCCCACCCACTCGCAGATAATACTGTGGAGGTGTAGGAACATGCAAGGTTACTCAGGTGTGGTGCATTACCTGTTGGCTCACAGGAGGGCTGAGCTTCCGCCACGGGGACGCCTCCACCTGGGAGGGATCCCAACGGAGTGGGAGGAGGCCCTCACAGGAAACAACCACACAAAGCGAACAAATGTAAAACAGGACTGGCTTTACTGCATAACAAACCGCATCTACATACATCAACACAACCTTCATGCGCCACGGCAGACGCTAACCACACTGGGCATCACGGCGGACGCTACCACCTCTGGCGTCACGGCGGACGCTAATCACACTAGGCGTCACGGCGGACGCTACCACCTCTGGCGTCACGGCGGACGCTAACCTCCCACAGAGTGATCCCACCAGTAACCCCCACCCAAATGTCTCGCACCCCCAAAGTCAAATACCACTGTGCATGTGTATGTGTGACTGCGCAGCCACTATGTCTGGTGATAGGCCTGGTTGGTGCACGTGAGTTGCAGGTTACCTGCCCGGGCTCCAGCCACGGGTACCGCGATATCACTGGAGATCCGCCCGATCCGACGTTGTCCTCCACACCGCGTTGGGTGAATTCCAGCGCGGATAATATCACCTTAGTCCCAGGGTCTTTGATGGTGTTCTGAGCCCAGAACCCACCTCGCAGGGCCGCACGGCTTTAGCACTGTGTCCCTGACTAAGCTACCAATAAATGGGGCAGTGTCCCTATCTAGGGCCTGTCCCTATACTCCACAAGCTATTAAGTGGCTCAGGACCTAACTGGGGCCTGGGGGCTGCTGGCCTAATGCAGAGGGTCACTGACCCCTGCATCCACCTCTTACCCCTAGCTGGTCCGGATCCTGACTGCCTGCATGGCTGCAAACCCCGCGAAATGTATCCATCTGTTCCCAGGCAAATCCCTCAGCCCTATTGGCTCCCTGGCGTCAGGTGTCTCTGCCCCTAAGCACCCTGGGGGCTGGCAGATTCATCTCGCGCATGCGCGAGCTATCTGGGGCCTCCCGCGCTGTGCTCTACCACTGCGCATGTGCAACAGCCCTAACATGGCGGCGCCCTGCTCCCCGAGCCGCTGGGCCGGTGGCAACGCGATCGCGGCCTTAGCGACGGCCCGATCGCATCCCCGGCAACCGGCCTGCTCGCCGCTCGCGTCCCTAGCTACCAGGGATCTCTATGCTCGCGCTCCAGCCCTATCCACACGCGCGCTCGCAACTGGGAAGGAGGGGGTGAGTGCACGAGGGGGGACCTGGCTACACGCGAGGGGGGACCTGGCTACATCCTCCCCCTGGTGAAAACTCCAACGTCCTCGCTTGGACCACATAACTTCCCAACAATGTACACAAATTATATAATAAAAATGCAGTAACTATATAACTTAGCACAGGTAACTCTAAACGAGATTGCATAATTCGTTGAGCATCACAATCACAGACTGTATCTTACTACGAGAACACTGCTGAGTCTCATAATGGGGTGCCCCCATTTGATCGTAGGTGACCCGAGTTGGAGGGTACCGGATTCGTTGGCTCCGACGGAGTTGCTCTTCTGCGACTCCCTCAGGGGAGTAGTACACATAGTCCTGAGGCTCGGCCTCTTCCCTTGAGGGGAGAATTGTCTCTGTACAGTCTCTGTTAGGCACAAAGCTTGGGCTCTGTAGATCCAAAGGCTGGCCTGTTGGTGCCACCTTAGTAGGCATTGGCCTACGGGCCCTTTACCCGTAGCTCCTTCGGGAGATGCCCCTTCTGCGGGATGGTCCCTTTGAGAGGGTCCTTCCATAGGGTCTTCCGGAGTTTCAGAGTGAGTCTCGTTAGTTACAGTCTCTTGACCCACCTCTGACAGATCGAACACACCGTTGAGCGGTGTGGCCTGTAGTTCCTCCTCTTCGTCTCCCACTTGGGGAATGGGGAGAAGGTGATTACGATGCCAAACCTTTACCCTGCCATCGGTGTCTCTGATGCGATAGACCGGGAGGCCGGGCATCTGTGACTCTACCTCATATACGCCATCTCTCCACCGGTCCGCCAGTTTATGTTTTCCGGGGATTCCCAAATTACGAAGTAACACTGCATCCCCAGGACGTAACTCTCGATACTTGACTTTATTGTCATATCGTCTCTTGTTACCAGTATTCAGTTTGGCTGTAGACTTCTCAGCCTGTTGGTAAGCTTGTTGCAGACTGTCCTTTAGCCTTTGCACGTACTTGAAATGAGTGGTATTGGGTATCCCATCCGTTGATACTCGAAGACGCACATCTACTGGGAGTCTTGCCTCCCGCCCAAACATGAGGAAGTACGGGGAGAACCCAGTGGACTCATGGCGAGTACAGTTGTACGCGTGTACCAACGTTTCTACGTGATGACTCCATTCTGCTTTCTGCATTCCCTTCAGAGTTCCAAGCATGTCCAACAGGGTCCTGTTGAATCGTTCAGGCAAAGCATCTCCTTCGGGGTGGTACGGAGTTGTCCGGGATTTGGCGATGTTCAGCATTTTAAGTAATTCTCGGATCAGAGTACTCTCAAAATCTCGCCCTTTGTCGGAGTGAAGTCGGTTTGGAAGACCGTAATGAACGAAGAACTTTTCCCATAGAACTTTCGCGACCGTGATAGCCTTCTGGTCTTTTGTGGGGAAGGCCTGTGCATAGCGGGTGTAATGGTCCGTGATGACCAGTACATTACCGATTCCTCGACTATCAGGTTCGATACACAGGAAGTCCATACACACCAGGTCCATTGGACCAGAACTCTTAAGATGGGCCATGGGAGCTGCCCGGGTAGGCAACGTCTTGCGTTGAACACACCGGGAACAACGGCGGCAGTGTTGTTCCACCGCTTCCCGCATCTTGGGCCAGAAAAACCGGTCTCGGACTAGTCCAAAAGTCTTCTCTACACCGAGATGCCCGTGTTCGTCGTGTAGAGACTTCAACACCATATATCTCAAGTTTTGGGGTAGAACTAGTTGTCGCCTATCAGTGTGGTTATGATATTGGACTACCCTATAGAGCAAACAATTATCTATCTCGAACTTGTCCACCTCACGCATGAGTAACGCGACCAGATCTCGGGGAGCACTCTTCAACAGAGCTGGGTTCTTTCGCTGAACGGCTTGTCGGATGATGCTGATTACTGGGTCTCTTAATTGATAGTCCACTAAGTCTTTCCATCTTATGACTTTGTCCTGGGTTATGTTCATCCCTGCGGGGTCGCAGTAGGCAGCAGGGATCGCCTGCGACTGGCACCCTAACGAATTGGCAACTCTTAGTTCAGAGAATGCGACCTGATCATTGATGACAGCCGCTATACTACACATTGCTCGCATCCCAGGTCCAGGGATCTCTTCCCATTCATCATCATCAGGGGTAGCACTCAATCCTGGTCGTCGTGATAGAGCATCGGCCCCAATGTTCAGAGGCCCTGGCTTGTACTTCATGGAGAATCGGTAGTTGCATAGTGTCGCCAGCCATCGATGTCCGGCTGCATCCAATTTGGCGGAAGTATTGATGTACGTGAGGGGATTGTTATCGGTCCTTACCTCAAATGTAACACCATAGAGGTAATCATGAAGTTTCTCCGTGATTGCCCATTTAAGAGCCAGGAACTCTAACTTGTGTACCGGATATTTCTGCTTACTGGGTGTCAGACTGCGGCTGACGTAGGCTACAGGCCGAAGACCTTCGGGGTGCTTCTGATGCAGGACAGCACCCAGTCCATTGAGACTGGCATCCACATGCAGGACATACGGTTGTTCTGGGTCAGCATATGCAAGCACTGGTGCTTCAGTCAGACTTTTCTTCAAGTTCAGGAAGGCCCGTTCACACTCAGGCGTCCACTTATCGCCAAACGGTTGACGGGCCGACGTGGCCTTTCTCCCATTATCTTCAGGGTATATCTTCAGCAAATTGTTCAGGGGTTTAGCTCGACTAGAGTACCCTTCCACGAACCGACGGTAATACCCACAGAAACCGAGGAAGGACCGCAGTTCCGTGACATTATCGGGACGCGGCCAGTTCACCACAGCTTCTACCTTGGCTGGATCAGTAGCAATCCCCTGGGCAGACACGATGTGTCCCACGTAGGTCACCGAGGTGTGACAAAACCTACACTTGTCGAGTGATAGCTTCAATCCTTCTTGGCCAAGATGATCTATCACCTTCAGCAGCCTCTCCTTGTGTTCTTCTAAGGTCTTCCCGAAGACAATGATGTCGTCCAGGTAAACCAGACACTCCCGAGGGTTCATGTCCCCTATTGTCCTTTCCATCAGCCGCTGGAAGGTATCAGGGGCTCCACATATACCTTGGGGCATACGTGTAAACTGGTAGAAGCCCAGGGGACAGACGAAGGCAGTCTTTTCCTGATCCTCTTCACTCATGGGCACCTGGTAGTACCCAGATCGCAAATCGAGCACACTAAACCATCGGCTCCCGTTCAGAGCATTCAGGATCTCTTCAATACGAGGGAGATTGTATTGGTCAGGTACCGTACGATTATTCAGCGTTCGATAATCGACGCACAATCTTACAGATCCATTCTTCTTCCTTACTACCACTATGGGTGATGCATAAGGACTCCGCGACTCCGTCAGTATTCCAGCGGTCTTCATCTCCTCCAGGACATCCCTTACGTCGTCCACATCCCTGGGGGCGATACGACGAGAACGTTCACGGAACGGAGTGGCATCACTCAGCCTAATAGTGTGTTGGGCGCTGCGGCTGCGGCCCACATCCATCTCACGGGTAGAAAATACTGTTCTTCTTTCCCTCAGCTTGGCCGTCAGTCGACCCTTCCACTCAGTTGGCAGATTCGAGTCTCCGAAGTTGAAGTCCAGGTCGACTAACTGCTCACCTACGGCAGCGGCGTTCACCTGGGGCGCGGTTTCTACCGGGCTGACGGGATATTTACTGCCCAGACTTTGTCCTACATCGATGTCCATTGGAAATGGAGAGATGTTGTGAATATACACATGGGTTCGGAGAGGAATTCGGGTCGTCCACTCTCTTACTTCTGGTATTACCCTATATCCTCTCTGGATCTCTTCCTCAGGGTCACTTTCCAGAGAGAACAGATGATCGGTCTCTTCCCGATCCGGATAACAGCACCAGACGGCCAGGCGTTTCACTCCCCCTGGTGAAATGGTCGTCAGTCCGCGTTGATGATTGTAGAGGTCCCCATGACGCTCCAAGGCATATACCCGATGGCACTCCTCTCGTAAGACGGGGTCTAGGAGCGTATCGGCCAGCGGCAGCTCGTTGGTCTCTTTCAAGTAAGCTCGGATTATAGCTTGCACTATGTCCGCATTGGTTCCCAAGATGATGGGGTATTTGCAATGGTCGTGGGGCTCCGGGCATACCATGGCCGCTACCTGCATAGGGTGCTTCTTGCCGGTGTTCAGTTGGAGTATGTCCAGCTGGACCCTTGCAATCCCATCGATGGGGTAGTCTTCATTACTCAATCCCCTAACCTTCATATGTTCGGCCGGCCTCAGAGGGCAGTGTTGAAGGTGCTGGTCATAGAACTTGCGATATATTATGGTCACTTGTGACCCGGTGTCCAATAGAGCCGAGGCGTATATCCCTTCTATTACCACGGGCACGATGGCCGCGGGACCCACTTGACTGCAAGCTTCACCGGGTGAGGCATCCTCACTGGGGCCAGCGTCAGCAGGGGAATCCGTGGTTCCCTGAGGGGTGTTCACCTCAGGCTCGACGGTCTGGGCTCGGCATACCATCGATCGGGCTGTGCTTCTTCTGTCGGGAGGTTTTTCTTCCGGTTGGTCCTCCTTCTCCGGACAATAGTACGAGATGTGGCCCTTCTTCCCGCAGTTGTAGCAAGATACCTCACGGCGGTCCGGACCCTTATACGTGGATGAGGACCGCTCAGAACTACGACTTTCCCGAACAGACGACTTGGGGGTCGCTTCCTCCTCTGGTGTGGGAGGTTTCTTACTCTTTGGGGCCGAGGGGGCCACAGGGTCATTCTTGGGGTAGTTTTGGGTTTCTTTGATTCATGGAAATGGCGCTGCACTTCATGGTCTCTTATGTAATCCATTAGTTCCCCGTATTTAGGGGATACTGCCGCGACCGGGGCGGCCCGCATCATTATAGCTATGTTGTGGTCAGGCAACGACCCCTTGAGTAGCTGTTTGAACCGGTATCGGTCCGCTTCGGCCGCGGAAATGATATGCTTGTCCAGGAGGGTGCCCAGGGACAGCTGTAGGTCACAAACGAAGGCAGATAAATCTTGTCCTTCACGTTGTCGGAGGGCTTTGAATTGAGCCAGTAGCTCATCTTCGTCGTCTTTTCTGGCAAAGGATTTAATTAGCATTTCCACTAGTTCCTGGGCAGTAACTTCTCCTTCCACGCTCCGGTGCACCCGCACTAACCGAGCGGCGGGGCCTCGGAGGCACTAGACCAGTCTTTGTCTCTTGCTGGCTTCAGAACACGACCACTCCTCTATGATTTGAAGCGTATGGTCCCTCCATGCCTCGATCCCCTCTTCTCCCGTGGGCGTCGGCAGAATCCCAGAGAAGGCCTTGAGTTTCCGGTAGTTCTGTGCTTGCGTCGAAATGGTTACAGCTTCTACTAGTTGGGAGGCTATCGTGTTCACGTCAAGATTCCCACTAAGGGCCTGACTACTGCTCCCAGTTCCTATGTTAGGCATGGTTGGGGTCCCGCCAGACCGTTGATCAGGGTTGGGTGGGATGAGCGGGCTCATTGCCCAGCTGGCGGTACCTCCTAATCCGCTTGGGGTGAAAGAGACCCTAGGGGGGTCCACCCGGTGAGGCGTACTGGTCACTCGTTGGCTCGGGTGTAATCCAGTACTAGTGGACGCTTCTTCAGGAGATTGAGAGTCAGTGTAGATCATGCGGCAGTCCTCTGCGGAGGGCTCGGGTAGGTTTAATACATGGGGGGCCGTTTCTAAGCATATGTCACTCATGGTGAACAGGAGACAGGTGATCCCCCGGCCAGCAACATCCAGTTTATAGTCTATCACCCGGGCGGTGGCCAACCCCGGGCAACTTCTTACTTGCGTGCGCACTGTAGATAAGTCTGTATCAAGTGCTACCCTGGTCACTGCAACCGCGCGTCTTGGGGATACTTGGTGCGCTAAGGCCCAGGCATGGACATCCTGCGGTGACGGCACGGACATGATGAAAATGAATCAGGCAATTTAGAAAAAAAACGGAACAGGGCACCCCAGGACTTGATCTCAGCAGCGCCTCCAAATGTAACGGGTTTTCCCCCACCCACTCGCAGATAATACTGTGGAGGTGTAGGAACATGCAAGGTTACTCAGGTGTGGTGCATTACCTGTTGGCTCACAGGAGGGCTGAGCTTCCGCCACGGGGAACCTGGGGTACATACATCTTATACATCTCTAGGTGCAACGCCTCCACCTGGGAGGGATCCCAACGGAGTGGGAGGAGGCCCTCACAGGAAACAACCACACAAAGCGAACAAATGTAAAACAGGACTGGCTTTACTGCATAACAAACCGCATCTACATACATCAACACAACCTTCATGCGCCACGGCGGACGCTAACCACACTGGGCGTCACGGCGGACGCTACCACCTCTGGCGTCACGGCGGACGCTAATCACACTAGGCGTCACGGTGGACGCTACCACCTCTGGCGTCACGGCGGACGCTAACCTCCCACAGAGTGATCCCACCCCGTGTCCAGTAACCCCCACCCAAATGTCTCGCACCCCCAAAGTCAAATACCACTGTGCATGTGTATGTGTGACTGCGCAGCCACTATGTCTGGTGATAGGCCTGGTTGGTGCACGTGAGTTGCAGGTTACCTGCCCGGGCTCCAGCCACGGGTACCGCGATATCACTGGAGATCCGCCCGATCCGACGTTGTCCTCCACACCGCGTTGGGTGAATTCCAGCGCGGATAATATCACCTTAGTCCCAGGGTCTTTGATGGTGTTCTGAGCCCAGAACCCACCTCGCAGGGCCGCACGGCTTTAGCACTGTGTCCCTGACTAAGCTACCAATAAATGGGGCAGTGTCCCTATCTAGGGCCTGTCCCTATACTCCACAAGCTATTAAGTGGCTCAGGACCTAACTGGGGCTTGGGGGCTGCTGGCCTAATGCAGAGGGTCACTGACCCCTGCATCCACCTCTTACCCCTAGCTGGTCCGGATCCTGACTGCCTGCATGGCTGCAAACTCCGCGAAATGTATCCATCTGTTCCCAGGCAAATCCCTCAGCCCTATTGGCTCCCTGGCGTCAGGTGTCTCTGCCCCTAAGCACTCTGGGGGCTGGCAGAATCATCTCGCGCATGCGCAAGCTATCTGGGGCCTCCCGCGCTGTGCTCTACCACTGCGCATGCGCAACAGCCCTAACATGGCGGCGCCCTGCTCCCCGAGCCGCCGGGCCGGTGGCAACACGATCGCGGCCTTAGCGATGGCCCTATCGCGTCCCCGGCAACCGGCCTGCTCGCCGCTCGCGTCCCTAGCTACCAGGGATCTCTATGCTCGCGCTCCAGCCCTATCCACACGCGCGCTCGCAACTGGGAAGGAGGGGGTGAGTGCGCAATGGGGGACCTGGCTACACGCGAGGGGGGACCTGGCTACATATATATACTGTATATGCATGATTAACCAATATACAAATAAATACAGTACATGGCCAAATACAAATCTCTCCCAATATCAAACATCAGCAAGCACAATCAATATCTAATAAATTAAAATACAAACACTCAATTTGACAATGTGTACACAATACAAATAATCTTTGCATGATATATACTATGTCAAACAATGCTCCATATCAAAGACACTAATCCAAACAAGATACAGATACAATCATTAAAGAAAAACAAAGCATCAACACAATTAATTTACCATCAATTAATCCAATCACCAATCAATTACAATCCAATTCAATTACACACTTCAAATCCTACAATCAAACCATTGTGTAAATTAATCTATGACATAGTAACCATCAAACAACATCTATATGCCAAAAATAAGCCAATAAAATAATCTATAGAAACCAGCCTTTAACTAAACATTTGCAAACATTAAATGTACATTAGCAACACATTTTTACACAAAGCAGCACATTACCATGCAAAAAAACATCAAAACAAGGCAAGCCAACACGTTTTTATTATACCTGTATGTATGTCCATCTATAGTTTACAGACATAAATACAAGTGCAATAAAAGAGCATTAAAAACTATTTAATCACATTAAAAATGAACATACAATACAACCACTGATTTGTCCTGTACGTATCTATACCCATAGTAACATACATACATTCAGGACAAATAAATGGACATAAAAAAAAAATGGACGTCAGGGAAAAAAGTCCACAAATCCTGTAAAATAAAATTAAAATACATTTTCTTTTTTTACTTACCATTAGATGAACCAGTCACAGCAATCAAGGGGAACCGGAACCACTGGAGCAGCTAATCCAATAACAGCAACCAGGTAACCATAAAATAAAAAATCCATTACAATCCACGTGTCTTTATCTTCTTTTTTCTATTTGTAATCCATCGTGGGGTCTTCTCCGTTTTCTTCTGGGGTCTTCTTTCTTCTTCCGGGGTCTTCTTATCTTCGTCCGCCACGCCCTGGTCTTCTTTCTTCATAGGAGGTCCTTCCTCCTCGGCGTCAAGCCTGAAAATGAGACGACATAGGCTTTTAAAGGCCTATGACGTCACATGTTCGTCATATGGTTCTCACGGCCCTGATTGGGCCATGATAACCATGTGTTTTGGCCGACCAAAAAAAAAATGATGACGTCGTTTAAAGGCAATGAAAGCACAGCCAATCAGATTTGGCTGTGCTTCAATTGCCTTTAAGATGACGCCATGAACTGAAAGATGGCCGGCCTCACATGGTACGGTAGCCAATCAGAGCGTGGGAACTCCATCCCAACTCTGATTGGCTCAAGTAGACCATGTGACAGAGGCTTTGGGAGAACGGTTGTGACGTTCTTGAAAGCCTGTCACATGGTACTTGAGCCAATCAGAGTAGGGATAGACTTCCCACGCTCTGATTGGCTAACGTACCATATTAGGCCGGCCATCTTTCAGTTCATGACGTCATCTTAAAGGCAATTGAAGCACAGCCAAATCAGATTGGCTGTGCTTTAATTGCCTTTAAATGACGTCATGAATTTTTTTTTGTCGGGCAAAACACATGGTTTTCACGGCCCAATCAGGGCCGTGAGAACCATATGACGATAATGTGACATCATAGGCCTTTAAAAGCCTATGTCGTCTCATTTTCAGGCTTAACGCCTAGGAGGAAGGACCTCCTATGTAGAAAGAAGACCAGGGCGTGGCGGATGAAGATAAGAAGACCCCGGAAGAAGAAAGAAGACCCCAGAAGAAGACAGAAGAAGACGGAGCAGACAGAGAAGACACCACGATGGATTACAAATAGATAAAAGAAGATAAAGACACTTGTGGATTGTAATGGATTTTTTATTTTATGGTTACCTGGTTCCTGTTGTTGGATTAGCTGCTCCAGTGGTTCCGGTTCCCCTTGATTGCTGTGACTGGTTCATCTAATGGTAAGTAAAAAAAGAAAATGTATTTTAATTTTATTTTACAGGTTTTTTGGACTTTTTTCCCTGACGTCCATTTTTTTTTAATGTCCATTTATTTGTCCTGAATGTATGTATGTCACTATGGCTATACATACGTACAGGACAAATCAGTGGTTGTATTGTATGTTCATTTTTAATGTGAATAAATAGTTTTTAATGCTCTTTTATTGCACCTGTATTTATGTCTGTAAACTATAGATGGACATACATACAGGTATAATAAAAACGTGTTGGCTTGCCTTGTTTTGATGTTTTTTTGCATGGTAATGTGCTGCTTTGTGTAAAAATGTGTTGCTAATGTACATTTAATGTTTGCAAATGTTTAGTTAAAGGCTGGTTTCTATAGATTATTTTATTGGCTTATTTTTGGCATATAGATGTTGTTTGATGGTTACTTTGTCATAGATTAATTTACACAATGGTTTGATTGTAGGATCTGAAGTGTGTAATTGAATTGGATTGTAATTGATTGGTGATTGGATTAATTGATGGTAAATTAATTGTGTTGATGCTTTGTTTTTCTTTAATGATTGTATCTGTATCTTGTTTGGATTAGTGTCTTTGATTTGGAGCATTGTTTGACATAGTATATATCATGCAAAGATTATTTGTATTGTGTACACATTGTCAAATTGAGTGTTTGTATTTTGATTTATTAGATATTGATTGAGCTTGCTGGTGTTTGATATTGGGAGAGATTTGTATTTGGCCATGTACAGTATTTATTTGTATATTGGTTAATCATGCATATATACAGTATATATATATTCTAATATATATATATATATTAGAATATATATATTATAATATATATATATACTAGCTGATATACCCGGCATAACCCGTAATGTAATGTTCTGCCTCCCTCTCAACTCCCTTCCCCCCCTCTTCACAGCTGTTCAGGCTTCCCCCCTTCTCTCCTGACTCCCTCCCCCCTCTCTCCTGACTCCCTCTCTCCCCCTCTCTCCTGACTCCTTCTCTTCCCCCCTCTCTCCTGACTCCCTCTCTCCCTCCTCTCTCCTGACTCCCTCTCTACCCCCTCTCTCCTGACTCTCTCTCTCCCCCCCTCTCTCCTGACTCCCTCTCTCCCCCCCTCTCTCCTGATTCCCTCTCTCCCCCCTCTCTCCTGACTCCCTCTCTCTCCCCCCTCTCTCCTGACTCCCTCTCTCCCCCCCTCTCTCCCCCCCACTCTCCTGACTCCCTCTCTCCCCCTCCTCTCTCCTGACTCCCACTCCCTCTCCCCCCTCTCTCCTGACTCCCTCTCCCCTCTCTCCTGACTCCCTCTCCCCCCTCTCTCCTGACTACCTCTCCCCCCTCTCTTCTGACTCCCTCCCCCACCCTCTCTCCTGACTCCCTCTCCCCCCCTCTCTCCTGACTAACTCCCCCCCCTCTCTCCTGATTGAATACCACCCCCGTCTGTCCTCTGTGCTCCGCCATCTTACCGGGGACAGCTGCAGGAGGAAGGGGGTCCTTCCGGAGGCTGCCTGCCCACTGCCTGTCCCCCGCCAGAGAGGGAGGGAAGTGAGCGTTGGCAGCTGGGGCAGGAGGGCCGCGCCGCACTTCCCCTCCGTCCAGGAGCCGGTGGGGGGGAGGGAGAGAGAGAGAGTGAGTTGGGTGATGTCATAGAGCCGGGTGACGTCATAGAGCCACCAATCTGATTGGCCAGAGGCTGAGGACCAATCGGATTCACCACAGCTAGTACCAACCTTTCGATTTTATATATTAAGATTATAATATATATATATATATATATATATATATATATATATATATATATATATATACATACATGATGAAGCCACTGTACAAATAAATGGGTGAAGGGTGGGTATCGGGTCAGGGTGGCTTAACCCCTTAATGACTGTAGCGGTTAATAACCGCTAAGGTCATTAAGGGGTTAGGGGACATTAGTTTGGCGCTTGTTCTTATTTTGTATATTTTACAGCACCCCAGTGTATGGACGGGGAGGAAGATGCGGCTGGCCTTCATCGTGGGTGCAGGACAAGGGTGAGTACAACATGTATTTAATGTATTTATTGTATTAATGTATATTTAATGGGCAAATGGATTATTATCCATATGTGGATAATAGTAATTTTGCACATTAATGTAGTGTATGTGTTAAGGGGCAGGGGGAGGATGTGTGTGGTATATTCAGTGGTTGACAAATCACCAAAAAATCTACTCGCCACACAAAAAAATCTACTCGCCACCTAGTAGCAAACGTGTGCTGCTTGGGCCAATATTTACTCGCCCGGGGGTTAAATCCACTCGCCCGGGGCGAGCAAATGTATAGGTTTGTCGAACACTGGGTATATTGCTATGTTTATTCTGGGCAATTGTCCCCAATAAACATGCAATTATGCCTTAATCCCTTCATTGCCTTAGCGGATAGCCGCTAAGGTAATGAAGCTGCTTTAATGTATTTTTATTAATATTGTGTGGTAGCAGGGGACCCCCTGCTCCCACACACTATTATTAAAATGTACATTAATGCAGCTTCATTAGCATACTGCTGCGGCCAATTTTATTCGAGCATTTGCCCGTTCTTGGCCGCAGCAGTAGCCTGGCGCGCGCCCGAGGGTGACGGGCGCGCGCCGAAGCAGCGGAAGAGCGCCCTCCGATCGGGGCGCTCTCCCTACCGCTGCCGGGTCCGCCGGGTCCCCCGGAACCCCCTGCCGCCGTCCCGCGATCGCGGGACACCAGGGCTCCCTCGGAGAGCCTTGGACGCGCGTGCAGGGGGCGCAGGCTCCCGAAGACGCGTGAACGCGCGTCTATGACGCGCGGCACGCCGAGGGGCGGCCACTAGCAAGCCGGGAAATCTCCCGGCTTGCGGTACCGGCCACACTTTAATAAAGTGTGTCGGTAGTGTAGCGGATAGCCGCTATGGTAATGAATTATTATTTATTGTTAACAGTTTTTTAATACTAGTGTAGATGTGCAGGGGGTCTCCTGAGCTGAACCCCATTGGTTTCAGGTCCGAGGACCCCCTACCTCAGGAGATATAGGCCCCGTTATGGGGTGCCGGTATCCCCTGCACTTTAAAGCTCCCGCGTCACGTGACCGGGACATTGAAATTCTGCAGGGGATACCGGCACCCCATATCGGGGCCTGTATCTCCTGAAGTAGGGGGTCCTCGGACCTGAAACCAATGCGGGTCAGCTCGGGAGACCCCCTGCTCATGTACACTAGTATTAAAATGTATTTATTTATTGTACGATCGCCTGTAACAGCCTTGCATGGAGATAGCAAATCTCCATGCAAATGTTACAAGCGGCTTTTTTTTCAATCAGCTAGCGTACGGGAACTTTAAGTGCGATAGCAGGGGGGAAATACATTGCACGCACGATAAGCCAGTTTTGGGCACGTCCGATAAAAAATGGGCTGCGGGCCTTAGTGAATCGTGCCTCCGGCTTCATTTTTTATTCTACGTGCTAATTTTTTTCAGGCCAGCGTGAAAGCTCGGAGCTTAGTGCATAGCCCCCTTTATTCTTCAACAGCAAAGAATACAGCATAAAACTGATTCAATTCTCTTTCCTCCCCTGGATGGTTCCTGGAATCAACCCAGGTGGCTTGAGGCCCCAAGAGTCTATCCACTGCTCTTCCCTCACCCCCTCGTGAGATAGGGTAGCTGTCCCACTCCCCTAAGGGTGGGGATGGAATGTGCCCTCACTCCACACTCCCAGCAATCACTCTCTCTCATGGGAGAGAACCTCCTAAATTTGGCTGTGCAGCCCCTTATGTACCATGGGGGAGGGTCCCAAGTCTGAGCCCCTGATTGGGCAGAACAAAGACCCTAGGCCCACATCTCCCTTGTCACTCAGCTTACTGCAGGGGAAACCCCGGATTAATGCTAATACTGCCTGCGCTGGTACCAGGGCGTATGTGTTAGGCAGGGCAGATTAGTAGCCAAGGAGGATACCTGGCTACACCTGATAACAAGCAATATTATGGCAAAGATGTGTAGCTTGAAAATGGTCAATGGGCCCAATATAGAATAAGGAAATAGCACACAATCTCTTCCAACGCGTTTCGTAGCTGTTCATCAGCGAATGATTGCGAGTGAGAAAGTGTGCTATTTAAACCCAAGGAGGGTGATGCATTGAGCAAAAAAACAGGTGTAAACAATTAGACGTGAGAAGCACCATATTGGTGCATGCATCATGATTCATTTACATTTCAGGTGAGTTTACCAGAGAAAACCAGAGACAGAACATAAAACACAGACAGAGCTCAGTGCACATCCAGTGAAATGCATACACGGTACAGTGCCTAAATATATATGTATAAATATTTATTAAATAAAATGGTCTTTTAGTTTAACATTTTGGCCAAATTGTTGTAAGCCCCTGAGCCACTGCACGGCAGACCACATCGCAAGGGTCACTAACACTAATATAAATTCTTAATAACCTGTGCAATACCAGGAAGAATGATTTATAATAAATCTGTCAATATTAGTTGCAAAGTTCTTAGTCTGATTGAAGCTTTTATTAACCTGTATATTACCAGGAAAAGCACTCTGTATTAGATTTGTCACAATCATACTGCAAGTAAGCAAGTTCCCAAATATATATTGCCATGCTCAGTTGCACTCCTCTGTGAAACTCATATGCTTATATATATGTTGTGGTTATTTTGGGGGTTTAATCTGAGCTTGTTAGGTGTCCAGTATGTTTTACAATTCTTGTTCAGCTAGTCTTAGCTGATTGGAGGGTGGCAACCTCCTACCTAATTGAAGCTTACCCCCTCCCACATTTAAATGGTTTAAAGCTCACTCCATAGCATCTCCCACTCTCAGGGGAACTTGCTTGCTTGCAGTATGATTGTGACAAATCTAATACAGAGTGCTTTTCCTGGTAATATACAGGTTAATAAAAGCTTCAATCAGACTTAGAACTTTGCAACTAATATTGACAGATTTATTATAAATCATTCTCCCTGGTATTGCACAGGTTATTAAGAATTTAGATTAGGGTTAGGGACCCTCGAGATGTGGTCTGCTGTGCAGAGGCTCAGGGGCTTACAACAATTTGGCCAAAATGTTAAACTAAAAGACCATTTTATTTAATAGATATTTATACATATATATTTAGGCACTGTGCCGTGTATGAGTTTCACTGGATGTGCACTGAGCTCTGTCTGTGTTTTATGTTCTGTCTCTGGTTTTATATATATATATTGCCATTCTCAGTAGCACTCCTCTGTGACAATCATATGCTTATATATATGTTGTGATTATTTTGGGGGTTTAATAGGAGCTTGTTAGGTGTCCAGTAGCGTTTACCTGAGAGTAAGGTCAACATGATCCTACCCATCCAAAAAAGATTAATTGTTCCAAAGTTATATAATATTTATAAAATCCTAGCTATCATAACATTTGAATAAACTGATATAATCCTTATTATGCCTATGGTTGGAAAAGGTGAAGAACAGAAAGGACATAATGAATTAGTGAAAGTACAGTGGAACTGGTACGTGTCTAAACAACTTACAGAAATTTCCGTTACCAACATATTGTCATACTTAACCACAAAAAGACCAAGAAGGAGGGGAACAGGGTCACTTACATGGCTTGTGGGTAGGCCAAAATACTTGAAGTACGGCAAAATAATTTAAGCAAGGGGAAAGGATACACCACCATATTGACACCACAATTTGAGGTCTGTAAATAAAGATCTTACTAGTAAAAAGAAATAACATCCAAACCTTCATTCAACCTCATAGGGATCATAGTATTAAGTTGAAAGATCCAGTAGCTCTGTTGTTTAGAAAGTATTTTGATGTGATCACCTCCCCCCCCCCTTCTATCTACTGGAATAAATTTGATGCCCTTGTATTGAAGAAGAGATAGATTATGTTTGTGATGTGATTTGAAATGTCTGGAGACACTATGTTTTTCAAAACCAATGTTTATGTTATGCACATGCTCTAGTATATGTCTCCTCAAGTGTCTCTTGGCTCTAACCACATAGAGGAGGCTACAGGGACACTAGAGGTGATAGATGACATGTGTGGTAATGCATGTTATACAGTCTTTAATATCATACGATTTATTGGGATTTGTACTTGAGAAAGTTTTGCGGTTTTTATGTAAATAATTACAAGATAGACATTTACCGCATGTAAAATTACCCGATGGTTTAGTGGGTAGCCACATAGGGATTAGGGGTTTTGTTATCCTGGTCCTTATGTCACTGGGGGCGAGAGAATTTTTAAGGTTCATAGGTTTCCTAAAAAGTAGCATGGCTTGTCTGAAAGCTTGGAGCCTAAAATGGGGTCAGTGCCCAGAATATTCCAATGCTTCTGGATTATTTGTTGGACAGCAGAACCCTGGCAATTATATTAGTAATAAAAGGAACAGATATCACATCTGTAGTCGGTAAATTGGAAATAGAGCGATCCTTGAGTTCTAGTAGTTGGTCTCTGTCCATAATTCTAGCTCGTTGCCATGCAGCAGTTATTAGATCAGCTTGATATCCCCTAGCTAGAAATTTAGTATAGAGTTCACTGGCTTGTTCCTCAAAATCTGTATTCCTGCTACAGTTTCGTCGTAATCTTAGAAACTGTCCCAAGGGTATGTTCTTAATCCATGGTCTATTATGGTTGCTTGAAGCCATCAGAAAACTGTTGGCATCAACGTTTGTAAAGTGAGTAGTGGAAACAACTGACCCATTGCTCAGGGCTTCATGGTGGATGTCAAGAAAATCAATTTCTATATTGTGGTTAATAGAGGGGAATACTAAATTATTATCATTTTTATTAATGTATTTAAGAAATGATTGGAGGGATTCCTTATCGCCCCTCCACACCAAGAGGACATCATCGATAAAGCGCTTCCAAATTATAATTTGATCAGAATATGGATTATTTTGCCAGATACAGCGATGTTCTAATGCCCCCATATAAAGATTGGCATAGCTGGGGGCAAAGCGTGTGCCCATCGCTGTACCGCAAATTTGAAGGTAAAACTGATCGAGAAAAAGAAAATAATTGTGGGATAATAAGAATTTTATACAATTTATAATAAATTGAGAATTTAAAGGATGGAGAGTACAATCTTGTATAAGGAACTGCTCAATCGATTCTGTCCCCTAGGTGTGGGGGATGCTGGTATACAGCGACTGAACGTCGCATGTTACCCACCCATACTCGAGTTCCCATTTGAAGTTCTTAAATATATTCAGGATAGATGCTGAATCCCTAATATAGGAGGGCAGCACATTAAAAGACAGAAAATAATTTGCCTCATATAACTAACTAATCTTTCAGAGAGGCTATGGCATACAGGGTAGCTCATTTGGCTGGTACTATACATCTCATTTGCCTTGACTTTGACCCCTTGCAAATACACTTACAGATACAGAAGGAGGGTGTTCTGGTAAGTTCTCCCTACTTACCACTTAGATGTCATGTTACTACTGCTGTGAAGCACTATGTACATGCATGATGCTATATAAATAAAGATGAGATATACATACATACAGGCATGGAAGACCTTACAGAAGACAATCCAGTGGCAGAGCCATGTCACAATCTTTTCGGGACCCAAGAGAAAGTCCAGGGGCTAATAAAGATTTAATACCCAATGAAGGATTAAGGACCCTATCCTCAAACTAAATAGCAGTAGGGTGGATAATTATCAGCTTTGTGGAGGGTTGGGTCCATACCCCCACAGATTCATGGGTGTTGGAGATAATAAGACAAGGATGAGTCGTAGAATTCTTTTTTATTCCCAAACAACATTTTTTACCAAAATCCCCCACTCCCAGGAGCAGGCCAAAACTCATAGCTCTAAATCGAGAAATTACCCTTGTTTGCAAAAGTTGAGAAATGACTTAAGTTCCAATTGGTCAAACAAACTGGGGAATCTATTCAGGGTTGTTCCTTGTTCAAAAACCATCAGGAGATTTCAGGGCATTCCTAGATTTAAGGAGAGTAAACAGGTTCTTAAAAGTAAGGACATTAAGATGGAATCATCCGTGCTCCAAGCCATTCAACCAGGGGACTTCTTGACATCCATAGATTTAAAGGATGCATATCTCCACATCCATATTGTCGATTCACACCACAAATTTCTAGGGGTCTTCATCCAGGGTTTTCAATTCCAGTACAAGGCCCTACCAGTTACCAATATTCTTGTTGTAATTAAACCAACTTGAGGAAAAGAGGTATTGCGGTTTGGCCATATCTGGACGATCTGTTAATCAGAGCAAGTTCCAGTCAGATTGCACACCCCCACACTGAGAATATTATCGGAGCTATTAAAACATGGATGGTTAGTCAATTGGGAAAAATCTCAGCTGATTCCAGTCCAGTCAATGAAGGAAGCTTGAAAATAATGAAACTGGGAAAAAAATACCTGCCCCCAAATTTCAGCTCTTCATATTTCAGGAAAAGAAATGTAAAGGCCGACTTTCTCAGCAGAAACAAAATCCATCTAGGGGAATGGGCATTAAGAAATGAGATTTTCCAGCAGTTGGTCATGCCAGAAATATGCTGATGCCAGTAAGAGCAAATGCAATGCTTCCGAGTTTTTCTTTTCAAGGTTAAAAAATGAAGGAGGAGAGCAAATAGACGCAATAACAAGCCTCATAGACCTTGTCGCTGGCATAGGCCTTCCCACCAATACCAATAATTCCGAGACTTCTGAAAATAATCGCCTAGTGAAGAGCCAAAGATTGTAATTAGTCCAATTTGGCTGAGGAGGGCGTGTTATGCAGACCTAATAAATATGTAAATAGAGAAACTATTGACTCTTATACAAGTCCCAAATGTACCATTCCAAGGAACAATCCTATATCCAAATCTGACGGGATTAGCTTTAACAGCATAGAAATTGAGAGTAACATGCTAGTTGACAAGGGTCTCTCAAAGAAGGTATTGAACCACTTGTTAAGCGACAGAAAGCATTCTACGTAAAAATTGGGCTACAGAACCTTGTATAAGTTTATTTTGCGGTGTAAACCTGAAAAAAATTAAAAAAGGTCAAGTATCTATTATAGACAATACAAATGAATTCCTCCAATCTGGTTTTAGTACCCTAAATGTACAAATTGCAACATTAGGAGTTCTGTTTTAAAAAAACAAAACGATCCAATAATGATGTCATTATTACGTTCCTACAAGCAACCCAAAAAATTAGGCTTCGGATTAAGCCTTTTGTTGAGTCCTGGGTTTTAAATCTAGTGTTACAGTACATTAATTAATGGAGAAACCATTTGAACCTGCTGAAAGTATGTCTTTTAGCTACCGCACTTTAAACAAGGCTTTTTTGATTGCTATTACATCCGAAATAAGAGTTAGGGAAATTCATGCTTTATGAGTCATGGAACCATTTACAATTGTCCATTTAGGTATAACAGTAGTAAGGATAAACCCAGGATTTTTAACAAAAGTTATATCTAGGTTTCATTTAAATCAAGAGATAATTTTGCCAAAATTATGCCCATATCCAACTAATCCAAGGGAGAAAAAATTAAATAGCTTGGATTTGGTGTGCTTCACAAAAACATACTCGATAGAACAAAGAACATCAGAAAAAGTCAGACAACTGATAATTTCACAAGGTAAAAGGATAGGATGTTCTCTGCCTCAGAGGACACTATTGCTACATGGATTAAGGCAGCGGTGCCAAAGTGGGGAACACGGGGGGAGCACTGGATTTTTTGGGGGGTGCGGGCGGTTGCAGAGGTCTTGTGCTCTTCCCCGCGGCATTTAAATTAAATGCCGGGGGATCACGTGAGGCCTCTGCAACTCACTTACCGGAATGCTGAAGAACTGCTAAAACGGCGTCAAATGACGCCGTGGTGTCATGTGGAGTGACGTCACGCTTTTGACTCCATTGCAATGGGGTCACGTGACCCCACGGCGTCATTTGACGCCAGCAAACAAGGTGAGGGGGGCCCGAGGGGGAGCAGGCAGGGGGGCGCAGCTCCAAAAGTTTGTGCTCCCCTGGATTAAGGAATGTATTGAAAAAGCTTATGTCCAAAAAAGCTTAGAACCCCCAAGGATTGCGAAAGCTCATTCTACAAGGTCTATAGCGACATGACAGGCTCTCAAAGACAAATCTACATGCGAGGAGTTATGTAAGGCAGTAGTGTGTCATCGAGACACGCATTCACAAAATGTTATAATGTGGATGTACAAGCATCTACAGAAGTAAAATTTGTCTGCAAAGTATTGCAGGCTGTAATTAGTAAACTATAAAAAATAAATATATCTAACTCTCTAATAAAAACTCTCTAAATCCAGCAGTGGGCTGGTTAATTGCACAGGCAATCAACCAGACTTCATCTGGCTGATTAAGACTGTGTTGAAAAAGCCTGTTCTGAGAAACAGGAAGATTTACTTAGCCCACTGTTGACCAGAGGAACAGATGTCTTGAGCTGCAGAAGGACTGTATGCTGATAGCAAGACAAGGTGACCAGACCTTGGACACAGACATTGCCATAACACATTGCCATAACACACAAGGGTACTGACCCAGGAGAGCAGAGAGGCCTTCCCCTACAGCTACAACAAACATATAAGAGACTTTATTCTTGGACTGTTATATATCTATATGTATGGGGGTGGTAACTAGTTTATCTACCCACCCAGTTAGAGAGGGATGGAGTAAAGGTGTAGATATTCTCCAAAGCGGAGTAGGCCTTTATATTGTTTATTTTGAATGTTTTTGCTGTGCTAAAGGAACAGGCACAATAAAGCTCCTGTAACGGTGTTTCCCCCCCCCCCAATCTCACATTGGCCCCTTACGTGAGGAAATTGCCCCATGTTACATGTACTATAGTGTGGTGCACCTGCTGGCTTACAGAACTCCTGAGTCTTCCGCGGTGATATGGGGAAATACATCAGGACTGGCTCATGAGGTAATGCTGAGAACTACTCACTTCTGGTACAGCGCCTCCATCTCTTCCAGGTCCCCACGACAGCAGGGAGGAGCCTCTGAAAAAGAACCTCTGGGTGGAGCTTCTCCCTGAATGACTCCACTCTCAGGCAAGAAGGTTCTTTCATGTTGGACATTCTTTATTAACATCTTTAGTGGCAGACTGCCCATCATTGCGGCCAGTCTCTAGCCTCTCATCATAAAGGTTGCCCACCTCAAGGAAGTCCCTGGAAACCACTCCTAGTCAGGGCCATAGAAGCTGTCCTTGCTCTTCCCTTACTCTCTAATAGAGTAAGGGGAATAGTCTGCCCACCTCTCCCCTAGGGGAGGGCCACAATCCTTACCAGAGCCCTGGCAGTGTGTTTTGTCAGACAGTCTCATTCAGGTGGGATGAGACACTCACACACACTAAATTCAGGCAGTACTGCATACTATATAGCTCCAGTAGACACCACCCCTGTGTCACTGTAATTGGACACAGAGCATGATGCCACTTCCTTCACTACACAATACACATCACAGGGGATGAGGGCAAACCTCATGATTACTCCTGGCAAACCTGCCCTTTTAACAGGGATTATTGCACAGGAGGAGAGAGGCATGTAACCACAAAATTACATAGGGCTACACCTCATTTTAGTTTTACCTTAAAACAGTCTCCATTGCGTAGCTCTACACACGGCTCTTACAGTCCCGCAGTGGGGAAATGTAGATCCGCTATAGGTTATGATACCTTTTAAGGGTTATTCATAGATGAAATTATAGTGCGCAGAGATTTATAAAAATCTAGTAGGTTAACGGTACACTTGAAGAAGAAATCTATGAGGTTTTGAAAGTTCTGCCCACTGTACTTGGATCTGTGAAGAACTAATGTTTCTACCATAAAAGGTATCCCTATATTGGGAAACGTCTCAAATTGAATAGTATTTTCCAGAAATGAAAAAGGTTATGGTGGTTGTTTGGTTATACTCATGTACCAGTTTCACGTTACATGGCCAGAAACCAACCTAGCACATAGGAGACCCAAAATGTTGAAACAGCTGTCTGTGAGTAGGGTTACTGTCTATGCACTTCTTTAACCCAGGCTGTGCTGAAAAACGGCGTAATACGGCAGGCATGTGCCTATAGGATTCCATGTTAATATAGATTAAGAAGTAAAGAACGACGCACTGTGAGTGCTCATTTGCATGTCATTACCCATAATCCCTGGCTGCAGTGGAAGCACTGTATGCAAAGCGATAATGGGGAAAGACAGGGTTGCAAACCTACCTGAGATATGAATGTGCTAACAAAGTAGTATTTTTATTTACTACCTTTTAGCCCTCAGACATGATTATTACTCGGATGGAGGCCTGAGTCCCTATTTATTATAAATCGCCACCCATGGCCTATGTTCAGACAGCGGGAGAAATGCAGCTACAGTATGCAGATGGTAAGATGGGTTTGCTGTACTCTTAATAAACTGGGCAACCGGAACTTCCGGTGACGTCACCCGGTATGGACGGCTGCTAGAGGAGCTCCTGAAACCCGCGGGTTATACAGCGACAAAACCCCCACTTAAACTTCAAATTTATGGACGAAAATAGTCCTATCAGATAGACAAACAGAAGGGGAATGTCAAAAACAAAAAAAACGAATAACCAGGCTGTTACCAAATTGTTCTCACCGTCTCAGCGAGGGAAAGCAAGCGCTATGAATCCCCAAGATGGCGGCGGACCGCATGGCGCTACCTCCCAACCGGGGAAAAAGACCCAGCCGAGAGAGAGCCCCCCTACAAGCCCAGAACAGGCAATAACCAGGGCATATTTGGAAGACCTGATGGCGGGAATGGCTGCCACCCTCAAAACCTCCTTCCAAACGGAATTGCGGTCTGCGGTGAGCGACATAAGGAAGGAAATCTCAGGGCTAACGGAAAAGACCACTACCCTAGAGAACAAGCTATCCGAATCCCTACAAAGACAGGGAGAAGCGGAAGAAGAGATCAGCCGCCTGGGTGAAGAGATCTCCCTCCTCAAAGAGGGCATGGAAGAACAAGAAAACCGTGACCGAAGACAAAACATCCGTGTGAGAAATGTTCCAGAGTCAATCACACAAGAACAGATTAGGCCTTACCTTCTGGAGTTCTTCAATCTGGTCTGCGGGGAGATGGAGGAAAAGGAGATGGAAATGGACAGAGCCCATCGTGCGCTAGGACCCAAGTCTGACGACCCAAAACGCAGAAGGGACATTATAATAAAAATGCATAAATATACCTCAAAAGAAAGAATTATTTCAGCATGCCGGGACATGGGAGAAATAACTTTTCAAAATGAGACACTACAAGTGTTCAACGACTTGTCAAAAGCAACAAGAGACCGCAGACGGGAGCTAAAGCCACTGACTAACCTGCTCCGGGAGAAGGGAATACAGTACAGATGGGGCTTTCCGTTCAAAATCTCGGTGAACAGAAACGGAAAGTTCCTGTCCCTGAAATACCCCGCGGACATGGCCCCATTTGCAAAGGCCTTGGGCCTAACCCCTCCTCAGGCATGGCTATCGGGCAACCTACCATCTGAAGACACCGCAGGAGACCCGCCCCGGACATCGGAGAGGATTGCGGCCCAGCATTCCAAAGACAAGTAAGTAACAGCCGCCACCGCACCCAAACAACACCCCCCTTCACGATCCCGAGAGAGAGAGGAGACCCACAACTACACTGAGGGATATCCCATCGGGCCGGAGCTGTACCTGAAGAGAAGCCGCTGACCTCCCGATCAAGACGACACTGAAGACCGCTGCCCACGTTGGAACACGTGTCATCTGTTCCCGCGATGGCACCGAGGCGAATCCCGCCAACCGAGTCGAAATCCTGGTCCACACTCAACCCGACCGGATGGAGCGGGATCGTGGTTTCCCTGTTGCCGGTTCGCAATGAGGGTCTAGTTCCAGACCTTGTTCTGCCATGCCCCGATCCCCAGTCTTTCAGACGAGGCTGCAGGGGTGTTCGTTCCACCCCCCTCTTCAGCCGGTGGTCCCGATCTCACGGGATGTTTTTTTTTTTTTTGGCCCATGGGGGGGGAGGGGGGTGCGACCCATCAGCGGGCAATCAGCGGAACCTGAACCAGCGGAAACGCATTGACGCAAGAGACGGAGGACAACTGCGACCCTGAGGACCCAGTTCAGCCGACTTGTTTCAAAGGACACACAAACACAAGTTAAGGTTTTGTGCCCTGGAGGCCGTGAGTAGCATAATAAAAAAGGTTATACCATAGAAAGTACCCCGCGGCACCCCCCTCCACCCGTAGCAACCCCAACCCAAGCACATAGCCCCCCGCCCTTCCCCCCCCCCCCTCCTCCCCACCCTCCCCCCTCCACTCCACCACACGTCCCCCCCCCTTCCCCCCGCATCCCCCCTCCCCCCTCTCACCCCCCCCCCCACCCTGGTTTCCTTTCCCACTCAGCCCCCCCCCAGCCCCCACCCTCCCCCCCACTCCCAAAACCCAGGTCCACAGTACATGAGAATGATACACATAAACCCACGACCCACAACCGAAAAGTATATATAATGTGTGGAATGCCCCTATGCCTCTCCTTATACTTCCCCCTCTCTAGAACGACATTCAGAGGAAGTAAAAGTACATAGAAAAGCTATGAATACCCTCGCTGATCTCTAAACAGCACATAGCATACTGATGGGACAGAGTGATACAATAGATGTAACACACAAAAATGTGAAATGCCTGTACTGCATGAAATGTCCCGTCAACCTCCCCCCCTCCCCCCTCCCCTCCCTCCCCCCTCCCTCCCTCCCTTCCCCCCCCCCTCCCTCCCCCCTCCCTTCCCCCCACCCTCGACGCTAGATAAAGTTGAAAAATATACATAATGTATGATGTGCACCTGTGCCTCCCCTAATAGACCTGAGCTGACTCTCAGACAGTGTACAAGATTCCCATTACATAGAGTGGTATGAGAGTTACAACATATAAAAATGTGAAATGCCTGTACTGCCTGAAATGTTCCATTAACCTCCCCCCCCTCCCCTCCCTATCCCCTTCCCTTCCCTACCCCCTTCCCCTCACTACCCCTCCTCCCCCCATTTTCCCCCTCTCCTTTTCCCCCCCCTCTCTTCCCCCCCCATCCCCCCCTCTCCTTTCCCCCCCCTCCCTCCCCTCCCATTCCCCCCCCTCCCTTCCCCCCCCTCTCTCCCCCCCTCCCTTCCCCCCCTCCCCTCTCCCCCCCCCCTCCCCTCCTCTCCCCCCCACTCCCCCCCCTCCCCCCCTCCCCCCCCTCCCCCCCCCCCTCCCCCCCCCCTCCCCCCCCTCCCCCCCACTCCCCCCCTCCCTCCTCCCCACGGGTGCTATACAAAAGTTGAAAAATATATGCAAGAAGAGATATGTACCTATGACCTTCCTTGGAACAGAACCTAGAGGAAGCAAAGGTCCATAGGAAAATTGAATGTGCCTAGGCTGACTGCCAGATAGTGTATAGCATACTTATTGTACAGAGCGATACAACTGACGCAGCATATAAAAATGTGAAATGCCCACACTGTTGGAAAGGAACCGCAAACCCTCCCCCCACCCCCACATCCACCCTCCCACCCCTCCCGCCCCTCCCCTCACCCCTCCTGCCCCCCCCCTCCCCCCCACCCGCCCCCCTCCCCCCTAGCCCCTCCCCCACCCACCCCCCTCCCCCCCTGTAATATATAATAGTTGTGAATTAAACGGAATGTGGTTTATGCACCTATGCCTTTCTTTGGAATAGAACCCAGGGGACGCAAAGATTTATAAGAAAACAAAAGGTGCCTTGACTGATTCCCAGATAATATAATGCATACTAATAGCAAAAAGTGGTATAATGGATGCAACATAAAAAAATGTGAAAAGCCTATATTGTTGGAAAGGTTCTGTCAACCCCCCCCCCCATCCCAACCCACCCCCCCACTATCCCACCACCCCCCCACCCCACCCGCCCACCCCTCCACCCCACCACCCCCCACCCCCCCCATCCACTACCCCACCACCCCCCACCCCCCCCCACCAACCGCCCCAACCCCCACCCCCCCCACCACCCCACCCTCCACCCCCCCAACCCCTCCCTCACCCCCTACCCCATCCCCCCCCCCCACCCCCTTCCCACTCAGACGAAGCAAACTGACAAAAGAAAGTTGAAACTGCTTGGGTGGAAAATCAAAATGTGCAAAGTGAGGCTGTGGTGTAATACTAAGCAACAGATGTTGTATAAAAATGCAAAATGTTTAAACTGCCTGAATCACACCCTCACCTCCCCTATCTTCCCTCACCCGTGGATTGAGAATTTACATAAAAAAGGGGTTAAGTAATTTCTATAGAGGGTTTGGACCCCTCAGACGTCCAACGGTGGACTGACCCGGAACCACCCCAGAAGGGCTCTTATAGCCCAAATGCCGGCTGTTCTTAAAGCTGGCAAAAGTTTGTTGAGACCTTTTCAAGGCCTCGTTACAACCTATTTCTATCAGCTGACCCTGTCCCAGCTGATCTTCGCCCTACCCCCGTTGACCCTCCCCCACGCCGCCCCCCCTCAGCTTAAAATAGCTATCTTAGCCAAAAAAACTCACAACTCACACACCTACAGAGATATAAACTAGACTCAGACTTACTGAATCAGGGCCCCTCAGATGGGAAAGATGAGGCCTTACGACACCCTCTAAAAAAGAACCCAAATGGCTAGCCAAACCACAATTAAATTCACCTCTCTCAATGTGAAGGGCCTCCAGAATAACCGTAAAAGGAGGCTAGCACTCCAAGATATGAAAAGATCAGGGGGGGACATCATATTTCTACAGGAGACCCACTTCACATCACAAGACCCCCCAAATTTATTCAAAAAAGTGTTCCCAATGTGTTTTTTCGCATCATTTACTAGCAAAAAAAGGGGCGTAGCTGTCCTGATCAGACAGGGCACCCCATTCAATCACATCAAAACAACTGCGGACCCAGAGGGTAGATTCCTAGTGGTATATGGCTCCTTAGCGGGCTCAGCGATCGCTCTTATCAATGTATATGCCCCAAACGAGAACCAGACCGAATTCCTAAAGAAAGTACTCGAGGGCATAGACCCGGGATATCTATCATCGATGATAGTGGGAGGGGACCTAAACATGGTCCTCAACCCTACCGAGGACAGATCGACCACAATGGGTCCCCCCCGCACAACCCCCTCCCAGATCACAGGGAAAAGGTTTAGGGGAATCTTGAGCGAGTTTTCACTGGTGGACATCTGGAGAACCCAACACCAGGGCCAGAGAGACTATACTTTCTACTCAGCACCTCACCAGACCTACTCTCGAATAGACCACTTTCTGGCCACAAAAAATGTGGTGGCGGCAACAACTGACTCCGACATAGGACCGATCACATGGTCTGATCATGCCCCAATTACCATAACCTTGACAACACCCTTTGAAAAGACAATAAATTACTCATGGAGGCTAAATGACTCACTACTCAACCATCCTGAGATAGAAAGAGAGATTAGATCTGCCATTCGAGACTACTTTTTTTTAAACTCAGGATCCGTCTCCTCTCCAGCAATCCTGTGGGAAGCCCATAAGGCAACCATTAGAGGGAAATTCATCTCCATCGCATCCCACAGGAAAAAAGCCCGCCAAAAACTAATAAAGGAGCTCACGGATGATATCAAAATAATAGAACAAACTCATAAAGCTAACCCCTCAAAAAAAATATATAAAACATTGACAACAGCTAGAGCAAAACTTAGACAAATCCAGCTGGAGGATGTTGAGAAAGCCCTTAAATGGACCAACCAACAATATTATGATAAAGGGAACAAGGCAGACAGACTCCTAGCGACTAAATTAAGAGGGGTGCATAAACGGTCCCAAATCACGGCGATCAAGAGTAGGTCTGGTGAGATACAACATAGTGACAAAAAAATAGCAGCCGAATTTACAAAATTTTACACCGAACTTTATAACCTAAGATCCAAAAAGAGCCGCCCCGAATCAGCAGCATCTGAATTAATAGCACAATACTTAGATAAGTGTCAACTCCCCATACTAACGGAGGAGGAAAACACAGTCCTCAATGCTGAGATTTCAAAAGAGGAACTGGAAGAGGCGGTCAAATCATTAAAAATCACTAAGTCTCCTGGCCCAGATGGCTTCACTAATGTTTACTATAAGAGATTCTTGCCAGTATTATCCACGCATCTCCTAAGAATATTTAACGATTTTATGGAAGGAAATCAAATCCCTACGTCAATGTCCCTGGCCACCCTGGCCATAATACACAAAGAAGGCAGGGACCCGATGCAATGTGGAAGCTACCGTCCAATTTCCCTGCTTAACTGTGATCTCAAACTATATAGCAAAATACTCGCAAATAGATTGAATCCCATTTTACCAAGATTAATAGATAAAGACCAAGTGGGATTCGTAGCAGGCAGACAGGCCTCGGACAATACCCGAAAGATAATTGACATTATTGAACATGTCCATCTCACAGGGACCAAAGCATTACTCCTTAGCTTGGACGCAGAGAAGGCGTTTGATAGAATAGACTGGCTATTCATGGACCATGTTATGCGCAAATTCGGCTTCAAAGACGCATATCTAGAAGGAGTCCGTAGATTATATCAAAATCCATCTGCAACAGTAAAACTACCAGGGGGCAGTAACCAGAGATTTGAGATTACTAATGGAACTCGACAGGGATGCCCCCTATCTCCTCTCCTCTTTGCATTAACCATAGAACCCCTAGCAGCGGCAATAAGAACAAATAGAGACATCAAAGGAATAGAAATTGGACACAGGCAGCACAAAATATCACTATTCGCAGATGATGTCATTTTAACCCTGACGCAACCCCAAACATCCCTACCTAACCTCCAAAAAGAACTCCGAGATTTTGGAGATATATCAGGCTATAAAATCAATAACGATAAATCGGAAGCATTAAATCTAAGCCTGCCAGAGCCAGAGGTGAAACTCCTCAAATTAAACTTTAACTATCATTGGAGCTCCTCGAGTATCAAATATCTGGGAGTAAAGATAGCGAGGAACTACCAATCCCTATATCAACAAAATTACCCGACCTTATTCCAGAAAATTAAACAAGACCTAGCGAAATGGGGAGGATATCAAATATCATGGATCGGGAGAATGATCTCGGTTAAAATGAACATACTCCCCAGATTATTATATTATTTCCAGACGCTCCCGGTCCACATCCCTGGCTCAGAATTAAAGAATATACAAAAACTAATCTTCCACTTCATTTGGCAGGGTAAGAAACCCAGAACCGCTAGGACAGTTCTCATGGCATCAAGGGGAAGAGGAGGACTTGGGGTCCCAGACATCACAAAATACTACCTAGCCGCACAATTGCGACAGGTGGTAGTCTGGAATGCCAACCCAAACCAATACTGTTGGCTAGACATAGAATCATACTACGCCGGAACGCCTTCACTACCAGCTTACCTTTGGTCCCTGAGCAGGGAAGACATGCAGAATAGTAAACTCAAATTAGGTCCAATGAGACACACATGGGAGATCTGGACGAGATGCAAATATAAATTTAAGCTCACTTCGCCCCAATCCCAACTCATACCAATTCACAAAAATCCGAAATTTCCTCCTGGTTGTGAGCCCAGACAGCTGGATCAATTCAAAGTAAAAAATATTAGAACGATCGCTGACCTCGTGAGCATTGGAGAATTCCTGAGCTATCAAAATCTACAAACCAAATATGAAATAGCAAGGTTGGACGTATTTAAGTATCTACAAATTCGGCACTTTGTTCGAACCTTATCCCCAACGTTGAAATTTCCCCCTCTCACAGTTTTTGAGCGGCTCTGTCGAGAAACAGACCACCAGAAAGGTCTTATAACACAAATTTATGCAGTATTAGAAAGGGCTATAGAAGCCCCCACCCATGACTATATGCTGCATTGGGCAGCAGAATTGGGCATAGTTATAGACCGAGAGGACTGGGAAAGAATTTGGGAGAATGCCTCAGGAACCTCCATATGTACCACAATCAAAGAAAATATATATAAAATACTGTTCCGCTGGTATCTTACCCCAGTTAGAATAAACCAAATCTACCCCCAGGCGTCCGATCTATGCTGGAGAGGTTGCGGTCAAAAGGGGGACATGGCACACATTTGGTGGACATGTCCGGAAATTCAAAAATACTGGGGAACCACTCAAAAATTAATAGAAGAGGTCACCGGCCTCAAAATCCCTGTCGACCCGCTGACCTACCTGTTGGCCAGGCCCCTAGAAAATGTGGACCGACCAACAGGTAAATTAATCTCCTTCATCCTAACAGCGGCTAGATGTGCAGTGGCTGCCGCCTGGAAGAAAGTGTCTCCCCCCTCAAAACAAACGATAAAAAATAGGATACAAGAGGTAATGAACATGGAGAAACTATCGGCTTTTCTGAAAAGATCCACGGACTCCTTTAATAAAACATGGGACCCGTGGCTAACCCATATGGCACCCCCACGTCCCTAACCCAAAGATGAAAAGTAAAAAGAACGAGTCTAGAAACTCCAGTAGAAATACTCTGAGGACGTAATAAGCAACAAGTATCCCCCCCCCTCCCCCCTCCCCACCTTCCCTTCCCCCCCTTTTCATACTCTTACTCCCTGTTTCCATACTCGCGCCCCCCTCACAACCCCAGGAGGGCCAGGAGGGCGATGAGCTTTCCTTTTTCTCTCTGGTTTCTTTAACCAAAAAATGGAGAAAACTTGTATTAGGCTGTATTAACATATATGACATGTACATTGTGAAATAAGTATTTGCCTAATAAAAATTTTTGGAAAAAAAAAAAAAATAAACTGGGCAACCCGTGATCCTCGGTAGAGGATCACTACCCACAACATAGAATAATAACACAGTTCCCAATAACGCTGCACAGGTGTGTGTCAGTGGTGTGTTAGCTAATATACCCAGGATTGGGTGGCTATTTGTGATGATGCCGGCACACCGTGGGAGCTCGTTGTGTTCTAACAGCAGGCCTGTACTTCGAAATGGGTGCTGTGATACCGCTGTGCTGTGTTGCCGCTGAGGGTCCCCTCCGACGGTGCTTGAACGCTCGATCCCGTCAGGGCTGTAATTCTCTGTGTAGCCCTGATAAGAATTTGGGCTATATGTCTTTCCTCCTACTGGTGTAAGTCCTTCTAAGGGCAGGCTGCCAGTAGTTATCATGGGTTTCCCCCACCTCAAGCCCTGCCTTGAGTGGTGATGGTAGGCCACCTGACTCTGTGTCTAAGGCAAGAGACACAGGGGAGGGGTCTGCTGACATCATGAGGGACAGGGCTGTCTAAATTTAGTTGCCTTTTCCTGTCAGTGACAGTTAGTTGAGTTCTGTCCTGGGTTCAGAGAGGAGTGTGTTCCAGGAGAGTGATGTATTACAATTGGAGGAGCTCAGGCCAGACCTGAGTAGAGCTTATAGAACTGTGGTGGACCAATGCCCCTCACCCTGCTTAGGGGGTGAGGGAAGAGTTGGCCCCACCCTGAGTGCCTGTGACTTGGGGTGGTGGCAGGGAACAACTGGAAGCCCCCAGACCATCCTGAAGGGGTAAAGTCTGGAGAAAGGAGACCTGCTGAACCTGATTGCTGTTGCTGTGTGCTACTGTGTACAATAAAGGAAATATTGCTACTTTTATAAAGTCTTGAGTGAGACTGAAATCTCTCGCCCCATCGAGGGGTTCTCTGGAAGGATTTCACCCTATCCTGATAGGGCTTGCCAGAGATGGAGGCACTGTATCACCACTGAGAAATGAAGGCAAGAACCCCAGAAACCTGTCCCTGTTGTCGCCCATACCATCGCGGGAGACTCAGGCCCTCCTGTTCCTCACAGGTATGCACCACCAAGACACATGTAATCAGCCCTCAGTACACCCGAGGGGTCCGATCTGCGACCGGGGTGGGGGGTGGGGGGTAGATGGGTTACATCTGCTACTACTGCCACGTGCACACTTTGCAATCCTCAACCGGACCGGATAGCCCTTAGGACCGTGCAGATCTGAGTCAACATGGCTGTCCCACTTTTTAAAGGCTCCTCTCCCTCCATATCCCTCCTCTTCCACCGCCGTTATTATTGGCTGCTCTCATGTCCATTACAGTCATGTCCAGAGCACACTGGAGAGGAACCTGCCAGGGGGAAGTATGAGTGTGCAGAGCTCATACACACAGGGGGTTACAACTTAATTTTATACAGCATTGGTAAGTAATGTCCCAACTTAAATTGGTTTGGACAGCAAAATGTCCCGTGTATTGTCTTTTTTTGGAAGAGAGCTTGAATTTTTAAGGTCTAATCCTAATTTTGTGCATAGCAGACAACATGATTTCTTTGTCGCTTGCTGCAATTCCTCCCCGAGTTTCTCTGCCACATAAAACGGAACTGTCTGAGATAACATACTGTAAGCCTAACTTTCCAGAGATATGCACCTAGAGTGAGAAACTGGCTCGACAAGTTTCCTTTATCAAATGCAAACACGAACAGATGGAAAGTAAATCACTGACACGGCTTGTGCATAGCTTGATCCACAGATCCACTTGTGTCTTTTCCCCCCTTGTACATAAGCACCATTAACACCGAACGTAACTCATAAAAATGACATATGAAGCATGATTGAGAGATCCCCTCCCAAAGGTTGATAGCACAAAATTCTTTATAACAAACCATGGAGCCACAGAAAAATAGTTATACCTGCGCCTGCGGCTGATTTATGCTGAGGTTACCCGAGGGATATATTTACCCCAATAAATATCTCTAAATTGATACCTGACACTTTAACCTATTTTAAAATGTGACACAAGGCTTAAAAATAACTTTGATAACAAATAGCGCATACTTTAATAGTTTCTGTTCCTTCTGATTTCATATCACTGTTTCCTTGAAGGAAGAAGATAGAATAAATTCAATAGATAACAATGATTGCCCAGTATGGAATGTTAATCCTTTTTGCCCCTTTGTGTTTTCCCATTATATATTAAAGCAGCATTCCCCTCCCACTTGTTTTTTTCCACCAACCCGTTCCTCCCCAAAATATAGTTTGTGTTACAGAATGGGATGCGGCGTCCTCCGGAGCTGAAATGCTCTATTTTCAGATCTGGGGACTCCTGGATTCCCAAAATATTTTCTTAGTGTCTTTATGTTTTCCGCCAAAGTTACCATTATCCCAGGAACCAAGGGATCCCCCGGAGCAGAAAATAGTGCGCCTCGACTTCCGAAGGTCACTAAGGGGATGATTTTATCATTTCTGACTACCATTGATGTGGTCAGCCTGATCAGCCCCTAAAAAACTAGCAAGTGCCCATGATGAACGTGGCCCATTATAAGGGCCACTGCCATGCCAGGGCCCATGCTATACGTGGCATGTCTGTAGGGCTTTTGGCATGCCAGGGTCTGTGCTATACATGGCATGTCATTAGGGCCTTTGGCATGCAAGGGCTGTGCTATACGTGGCATGTCATTAGGGCCTTTGCCATGGCAGGGTCCATGCTAAACGTGGCATGTCATTAGGGCCTTTGGAATGCCAGGGTCCGTGCTATACGTGGCATGTCTTTAGGGCCTTTGGCATGCCTGGGTCCATGCTATATGTGGCATGTAATTAGGGCCTTTGGCATGCCAGGGTCCATGCTATACGTGGCATGTCATTAGGGCCTTTGGCATGCAAGGGCTGTGCTATACGTGGCATGTCTTTAGGGCCTTTGCCATGCCAGGGTCCGTGCTATTACAGGGCATGTCTGTAGGGCCTTTGGCATGCCAGGGTCTGTGCCATACATGTCATGTCTTCAGGCCACTGTAAAAGGTTAATGGTATCTTAAAAACAAGTACTTTCCTTTAAGCCTATTGCTATCAGAGAAGCTTTCAATACAATGCAATGCACTCTGTTTATTGTGCTATTTCTGTTTATACAGCATAATTGCTATATGCATTTTTCTAATATGCGACCCAAAGAGATTTTCTGCAATGTTTAATACATTTACAGTAGAATGTTATCTACTGTCCGGCTGTCCTCATACTGACCCTCCCTCCCTATTTATGAGGGAGACTCCCTGATTGCTATCTACAAATGTTTCCTGACAATAATCCCCTCTTCTCCATGAAAGTCAATGGAAGTTTTTATAAAACTCCTGAATTTTCATCCCAAATCTCCCTGAAAGTAGCTTTTCAAATGTTGGCCAGTTGAATTGGAATTCCTGATTGAACGAACAGCCCCACTCACTACCAGTACTGCAATGTGGGGTATGTTGACGCCTTGCAAATAAGTGATATCTATAAATGATAAGAACTAAAAATAGCAATAAAAATAAATATGATAAATTTAGACTCTTAGGGGCCTATTCTTGTAGCTCCGAAGTTGTCACCCAGTTTGGCAAGTTCAGAAGTAGCGGAATGAAATGTGAGAAAATACTCTGTTCTCTATTGCAAACCGCTTCTTCTAAACCGCTTCTATAGAAAGTGACAAGGCGTAGATTCTAACATGCAAAACACTAGAATTGTACTTGCTTTAAAAGCGGAAATGACCTGAGGTGGTGCTAACTTATGGGTTTTGCTCTAACAGCCAAACCCATATTTCAGGCTCTGGATGTAACTCGCAAGAAAGAAATACTGCCCTGTGCTTTCAAGAGAGCCGAGTCAGGCCCAGTGGAGCTAAATATGTAGAGCACATGTCAATGATAGACATATAAACATCCGCAGTGTGAGGCTACTACATAGGAAATACTCTGTATGGAGGGCAAATAAACTATGCATACCTCCTGTATTATTGCTTGGGTCTCCAGTGCAAGTAGTACTCCCAGGTGAGTGCTAGCAATCATAATGACATCTGCATAGGTGCAGCTGGAGTCCATCAATGTAGATCCGGCGCTGACAGCGTGCTTTCGAGTGAATAGGTGGACAAAACAAGTGGAAAATATGGTGCATTGCGGGAAATTCAGAAAAAGGAGGCACGGGAAACTCGACTTGATGAAAAATTATTAATTGGTATTATTCAATCATAGACATGTTAAAAACAGACAAATGTCCAATGCTGGATCTCCCGCGCGTTTCACACCACTAGGATGCTTTCTCAAGCAGTGTTAAAAAATTAGGTCTGGCGATTTAGTTATAAAGCCCATACCTATGGCATCACAATTGGTTAATTGCAATAAAAAGCATGTGTGTTTGAAACTTGTCTATCGTAATCATGGATCCAACACATCATAGAATTATAATAAGTAATTCATATGCAACATGTGTAGTATATCTGGATATAACTCACAATACCACTCTCAACACCTCTGAGGCGACCTGAAAAAAATTAGAGTTTTTAAAAGCGATTTTTATAACGGAGCTACTAGAATTGCAGTTGGGGGCTTTTTTGACAAACCGATCAGATTGGCAGAGCTAGAATGAACGTGAAAGGATATTCACCTGGCGCTCTTTGGGTAAAGTGAAATCAATCATCGTGATTTAAATTCAAATCAGTGCCAAAAATACACAATAAAATATTATTATATCTATACTGGATATAAATCGTGAAACAAAAAACGGTGCCTAGCATACTGTAAGTTCAATTAAGTTAGTGCAGTGCAATGTGAAAAGTCTATAATATATTCAAACAACTGGTTTTGCAGCTCTGACCCTGGTTGAACCGTCCTCTGGGGTTCTTAGATATATAAATAGCAGTCTTAGATATGTGGGGAGCGCGAGGAACTGGAAAATAAATAAAAGAATATATATGGTAACACAGTAAGAACACCTTCCTACTGTCTCCCTATGTTCTTCTTACCTACCAATTAGATTGTAAGCTCTTCGGAGCAGGTACTCCTTTTCCTAAATGTTATTTTATGTCTGAAGCACTTCTTCCCATCATGTGTTATTTGTATTATTTGTTATGCATATGATTGCCACGTGTATTACTACTGTGAAGCGCTATGTACTATGAGACAATGCTTGCAGCATTTTTTTTTAAACAACTTTGAATTACATTTTTTATGTATTATAATGTGACAACCATTTACAAAGGCACATCCCCTTCCTCTTCTGAAACACCCCTTTTTGAGCCTGCCCTCTCTCTAGCAGTGCACCAATTGTAGCTAGTTACTGTCTGGTCACATGATCTTCCCCACAGAAGTTTGCATCATTGGTCCTCTTGTGCTGCACTGACAGCCATTTAGTGAACCCCAATCCAAATCTTTTCCAATCAATCACAGGAGAACAGATCAAACATTAACTTAGCTAATTACTAATCATTGTGTGAATTGTATTGATGTAAATATTAAAGGGAAATAAGATCATTTAAAAAAATGGCAGCTTGAACTGCTGCTTTAAGAAGTGACATCAATTTAGTGATTAAGAGTGCAAAAATAAATACACAAAATAAGTGAAAAATAATAAAACCAGAACTATATCTTTCCTGTTGGTTAAAAAAAATCGATAACCCGTCCTGGTCTGCTGCTCGTACACAATGATGGCTCCACACCTTACATCTACAGGATAAAAACAAGAAAGGGGAAAGTGCACAACCCCTCATAGTGTCATATATATTCAGATATTTGGCCCAAAAGAGGTAGTAATGCCAGCACAAAAAAGAGCAATAAAAATAGGCTTATTGCAAGTGTGCCGAAGACTCTGCGTTTTCGGGGATAGCCGGCGGAACTTCACCCTCATGCGGCCGATCGGTCATAATATTGGGCGGGATGTTTCACCGCAGGCACAGAGACCTGGGGCATATACTCAAGAGCACCCCAGGTTTACCCCGCCAGCTATCCCCGAAAAAGGCACACTGGCGACAAGCCTACTTTTCGTGCTCGTTTCTTGCTTGCAATACTTGCCTCTTTTGTGCCAAATATTTGAACATAAATGACACTATCAGGGGTTGGGCGCTTTTCTTCTTTTATGGGTTTTTTTATTTACCAGAAGGAGCCGAAGGGGTTAACATCTCCACCTTTTGACTCAACGTTTCCAGAGAAACTGTTAATCAGCTTATTCAGAAATGCTAGGGAAGAAAAAGACGTGCAATACCAGCAGAACTTGATTGTTTGGAAGTTACTGTTGCCTTAGGACTGTTCCAGCCCCTTTTGCAACTAGTCAGCCTGGTGACGGGGTAATTACTGGTTTGCTTCTCCTTTTGTTGGGTAAGGGTCCTTTGCAATGGGTTGAAGCCTATGCAACTATGGATGTGATTTATGTTTGATTCCTGTGCGAAGGGTGGTCACTCGCGTTGCTGTTTTAGTTTTGTTACTAAAGAATGTTGTGTTTAATTTTGCGGGAACGCCATAGGTTTTGGTTTGGGGATTTTTTTTCCCTCAAATGTATTGGGAAAAATGTTTAAAATGTACAGTTTCTTTCCCCAATAGTTCTCTGTTTTTGACAGTGTTGTTGGCAAACTCCAAAGTATAACATGCCCAGTTTATTACAAATCAACAGCAAACAAATGGAGAAATATGAATCTGGAGGCTGAGCCTCTCGTGTTTTGGCTCGAATTTCTCTTGGACTCATTAGTTCTGAAATATGAACCCGCAAACCAGCACACAAGAACTCGCAAACCTGCACACATGAACACGCAAACCAGCACACACGAACACGCAAACCTGCACACACGAACCCGGAAACCAGCTCACACGAACCCGCAAACCTGTACACACAAAAACGCAAACCTCTACACACGAACCCGCAAACCAGCACACACAAACACGCAAACCAGCACACACGAACATGCAAACCTTTATACACGAACATGCAAACCAGCACACATGAACCCGCCTCAACTATCTACTACTACAAAGCCTGTAAATGTTTAATGACACAGCTCCAGTACAAGGAATGCTACTAATTCTTGTTCTTCTTTATTTATTTGATCACTTGAAGCTTTGTTTTTTTAACCCTTTGAACTCAATTTTTGGCAAGAGAAGCCAGTGACGTCAGGCAGGTGCTTCTTGTAACGAAGAGTTAATCGTTTTTATATTATTGTGGATTAGCACAAAATATTGCAGACAATTAAATGGATCCTAATTAACATCGTAATCCTGAATTGCGGTAGAAGCGTTGTTGTGTTTTCAAAACGTCTTTCTCCCCCCCACCCCCCCAGCCCCCCCCCAGCCCCCCTATGTAAAGACAAAAACAGAAATAGAACGTTAATGAGTGTTTTAGTTCACAGGTCAGTAATGTTATGTAACTCTATGAGATCAATGTTCCCATCAATCACAGTATATACTGCAGACTTCCATGATGATATACAGGTAAGCATTCATGATGGATATACAGGTAAGCATTCCATGATGGATATACAGGTAAGCATATACAGGTAAGCATGGATATACAGGTAAATTCCATGATGGATATACAGGTAAGCATTCCATGATGGATATACAGGTAAATTCCATGATGGACATACAGGTAAGCATTCCATGACGGATATACAGGTAAATTCCATGATGGATATACAGGTAAGCATTCCATGACAGATATACAGGTAAATTCCATGATGGATATACAGGTAAGCATTCCATGATGGATATACAGGTAAGCATTCCATGATGGATATTCAGGTAAGCATTCCATGATGGATATTCAGGTAAGCATTCCATGATGGATATACAGGTAAGCATTCCATGATGGATATACAGGTAAGCATTCCATGACAGATATACAGGTAAATTCCATGATGGACATACAGGTAAGCATTCCATGACGGATATACAGGTAAATTCCATGATGGATATACAGGTAAGCATTCCATGACAGATATACAGGTAAATTCCATGATGGACATACAGGTAAGCATTCCATGACGGATATACAGGTAAATTCCATGATGGATATACAGGTAAGCATTCCATGACAGATATACAGGTAAATTCCATGATGGATATACAGGTAAGCATTCCATGATGGATATACAGGTAAGCATTCCATGATGGATATTCAGGTAAGCATTCCATGATGGATATTCAGGAAAGCATTCCATGATGGATATACAGGTAAGCATTCCATGATGGATATACAGGTAAGCATTCCATGATGGACATACAGGTAAGCATTCCATGATGGATATACAGGTAAATTCCATGATGGATATACAGGTAAGCATTTGGAACATGGTGTCATGCTCTGCTGACCTCTTCTCATAGGTCAACAAAGCAGGTTTGGTCAGCTCAAGAAAGCCCATTTAGCAACACCACGTCCACCCCTTCCAACCTCTCCCATTTTAACCCCTATGCTGCCAAAGATAACTACTGCAGCCAATACCCAGTGCAAAAACCTGCATCTGTCCCTCTCTGCAACCCCATTAAAGAAAGATACAGTCCTACCTCTGACCAATGTAAAGTAAAGTCATGGTGATGATCGGTTTAATGATTGCATCTTGATGATTGACACTTTTAATACAATCAGATAAAATATATCTAAACATTTCTAAGTCGCTTAGAAAAACTGAAAACGTCTTCCGTCTGCAATTACAATGGGACCCGGAATAGGGGGGGGGGGAGGCAGGGAGGACGGCATGTCTGGGCGGCTATATCGCAGCGATAATGTAAACAGGCACCCCCCTTCATGTCTGGGCACCTATCAGAAAAGGGCACGATGATGAAGGAAAGATAAGCACTGGTCAAAGGGACTGAAAGTAATGGTGCTGGCTGTCATTCACAAAACATCTACATTTATTAAAAGGTCTACAGCAGGAGGTGGCCAACTCTAGTCCTCAAGGGCAACAGATCATGTTTTCAGTATAACCCTGCTTCAGCACAAGTGGCTCAATCAGTGGCTCAGTCTCAGTCAGTCTCTGACTGAGCCACTGATTGAGCCACCTGTGCTGAAGCAGGGACATCATGAACACCTGATCTGTTGGTGGCCCTTGAAGACTGGAGTTGGCTACCACCTGGTCTAGATTTATTAAACTGGACCTTGGACCCTTCCAGGTCATGTGATCACTCCATGAGCAATCACATGACCAGGCCACAGATGCTAGAACCAATTAGAGGGCGTTTCACCATTTGATCCAGTCACCCCCGAAGAACGAGGGCTTATGACCCACCTGGCACATTATATTGGCTACTGGTGGGCCAAAATGAGCCAGTTTCTATTTTCCACGCATCTGTTAAATTAAAAAATTATCTGGGAATTATTATTTTTTCCCGGTATCTCTTTAAACTAATTATGTTGTCATCATGAACCAACCAAAGCAACACAGGGGACACCATCTAGGTAATTAATTTACTGGTATATTACAGCAGGTTACAAACAGTATTATTACAAAAGAGATTAGATAAAGATGGTAAAACACTCCAAAGCATTTGATTACTATGGAAACATTAAACGTTTCAAAAAATACCTATTTTATTATTATTAATATTTTTAAATGGTGTTAATTACCGACAATGAACTTTTTAAAGATCGGCTTGTTGTTTACTCCGAGACTAAAGTATATTTTATGTAGGTTAAGTTGGTAATATTATGTTTTTGTTATGCTACTTATTTTAAATATTAATAAAATAATTAACGAGTAAAGATACTACTCATTGTAGCAGCCACTCCTAGGACCAAAGTGAGCGCAGTTCCCCCGCCGCCACAACTCACTGCCGGGCAGGTCGCCACTATACAATTCACCACTCCGAAAATGAACTTCGGCCGCCCGACGTCCCTAGCCCCATGGCAGCCGCTCCTAGCCCCATGGCTGCTGCCCCATTGGCGCTCCGAGTCCCGTGGCTGCATCTCCAACAATGGTACGTGCTGCCTGACACGCCATCTTTAAATCTCCCGCGAGACAAGATGGTTCGTTGAAGCCGCGGACCTCGGAGCGTTGGGTGGCCTAACTGGATTTTCGGAGGGGCGAATTGTACAGCGGCGGCCTGCCCGGCGGTGAATTGTAGCGGCGGCGGACCGCCAGTGGTGCTTTGTTCGTGGCCAAAGTTCCTAGACAGTGGCAGCGACATGTTTAATAGACTAAATAAGGAGCATTGTCACCATATTTACAGAAATCTTTACAAACATATTTTTAAGCATTTAGTGTTAACTGAAGTTAGCATAATATTATTTAAAAGGATTGTAGAAATTTTTAATTGTTTTTATTTCGTTAAACTGTGATTTATCCCCCACCTTGCTTTGTATAACTTTGTATAACACACCTTTGTAACGAAGCACATGGGTTGATCCACTGGCTGATACTACACATCCAAGATGCACTGACCCCTCGCAGACGCACTTACCAGAACACCCCGGCTACTGTCTCTGTAAGTTCTCCCCACTTACCAGTTAGATTGTAAGCTCTTCAGGGCAGGGACTTCCTTTCCTATTGTTTTATGTCTGAAGCGCTTATTCCCATTATGTGTTATAATATTATGTCACGTGTATTGTAAAGCGCGATGTTTCTGGATGGCGCTATATAAATAAAGATATACATATGTAGCCCCCTTTCCCTATGCCTAAGGGAACTGCGCGGGTAACTACGCATGCTGCTGTACCTGTCTGCTCACAGGAGGCCTAAGCATCTGCCTATGGGAGCCCGGGGTGAGTTCTTTCTCCTTGCGTGCAGCGTTAGGATCCCAGCGTTGGCGAGTTAACCCCTCATAGGAACCAATACACAGTAAAGAATAATACACCACACAATGTATATAACTAAGGTTTACTGTATACACATACTAACACATATAATAACGGCAATAACGGTACCCACAGTACACACCCAATGACCCAACACATGGTGGCTCCCCCAAAGTACTGAGTGTGCTGTGGCACCAATACCCCTGGTGTCCTGTGCCAGCAATTCCCACCCAAGTGTGAAGTAGCGCTACCCCCTGTGGATGTAGGTGCACATTGGGTACCTGCCTGGGTACTCCAGTACCCAGGGGATGCTTGGCGTAGTGAGTTGGAGCGGGTCCCATGCAGCATGGCCTCCAACACAAATCCCCTTTCTTCTAAAGGGCCCTGATCCTTCTTGCCGTGTGAGATCCAGCCGGAAGGTCTCACAAAATGTCTATGGAGCCAGTAACCTGGTCCCAAGCCGCAGGGCACCGCATGGCCATCTGGTCAACGGTGCAACAATACTTTTAAGGGGAAGAGTACCGATCTGGGGCCTTCCCTACAATACTACTTTGCTAGTGTCTCAGGGCCTCTCTGGGGCCTAGGGGTAGTGTTCCGGCCTAGTCCAGGGGCTACTGGCACCCTGGACTCATCCGTCCTCTCTGCCACACCTGGAAGACTGACTCGCGGGCTTTCAGCATGCAGAGGATATCCTGTTCCTCCTCTCTTCGGAGCCCTATTGGCTGGGACAGCCCCATGTGGTGTTTCCCTCCCCCCCCGGAGGATTCTGGGACATGTAGTCCCACGGCTGCATGTGCGGAGCATTCCTAAGATGGCTGTCGCCCCTGTACTGCGCACAGCTGGAGGGGTGCAGATTGGTCAGTTTTGCCTAGGTGATTAATGTTGGGAAATGGGAAGGGTCCCAGCAATCCGCTCCTGAGTCGGGGCCAGGTGCGACGGGCCGAAGTGTGTACGCCTAAGAGGGACCCCAGGTGTTACGAACCAGGAGCGCTCACTGGGTCATGTAGCAGCGGTGGCATAATCAGGTTCAAGAGGTGGGGCTACTTGCTGACCAGGTACAGGAGTGTTGGTTTATGTTTAATATAAGGCTGTGGCCTCTTGTTACCAACCAAGGTGTCTGTATCTATTTGGGTTGGTTAGCAAACGGTATGGGCAAGAGTCGAAGGTACAAGGGTCAAGGGTTCATTTCTCGCAAGCAGTCCCACTATATTTGATGATGTGGTTTCATCTCATTATGGCCCCTAATTCAATATGCTGTGGAACTGCTAACCTGTACTGGAGAAGATTTGGGTACCATTCATTTAGAAAGAGCTGATCTCTTCTCCAGCGCTGGGAAGAGTTTCCTATCATATTTCCTTCTAAAAGAGATTCACAAAGAGTCCTATTTGGGAGCAATACAAAACATCCCTATTAAGTTCTACACAATATGATATGTATTGGGTGCATATTTCCACATGCAGATACGGGATAGAGTGCTCGTGGCTAGAGATTTCATGCAAACCTGAGGATTCAGCTTATTTTAACAACACAGCACATGAGCTGAGTAGGAAGATAAACTCCAGTGATATCAGCTGCAGGAACGTGTTTTGCAGAATACAAAGTGAATTCCCTTTTGAGAAATCTTCATCCTTTTCCATCTTTGTTATTATGGTATCAGAGGAAGGAAAGGCAGAATCCAAAACATTCAATGTACCAAATATACATAATAACCATATTAAAGAAATATTATGTAATTGTCTGCAGCACCCTTTCAACAAACAACCAAACAGGAGACAATCATTGCTTGTTGCTTTGTGCTATTTACATCCCGTTTAAACCTACAAAAGATTTTTTGCACTGCCGTAAGCTGTGACAGGGCTGTAACATTAAACACTGCAGGTAGTGAATGATTTTTTTGTTTTATTCACTATTACACTAATCTACGTATGCTGATTTAAGGACTAATTACTTTTTGAAACACAACCGTAAACTTTCTCTCCTATTTTGTTAAAAAAATAACGGGTGTTTTAAAGCGGCAAAATATGTGAAACCTTCAAAAATAAAATAAAAATCAGTTCTCTAGGATTAGATATTTTTTATTCAACTCAGTGCCATTTTTAACGAGTTTTTATTATGCTGAGCATTCTTTGATTTGTATAGCAGGCTTTAGCCCACCTCCCCAGCAGTGCAAGATCTTTGTAACACTTTCCTGTTTGTGATCATTTGTTGCCAATGTCCCCCAGCAGTTTGAGCTGCAAACTGTAAAAAATAGTCAATGTTATCTTAGTAATATCAGGATAGATTGTAGCTGCTGAGTTACACTGACTGAAGGATTGATTGGCACACAATCAGGATTATTACAGATGTATTACACGAGCACCAAACGATTGCCAGCTTAGGTAAGAATGTAGAATGATACATTATCACGTGCTTCACATACACAAATAAGAATAACAAAGGAAAAAAAAAAATGGAATGTAGTTTTGCTGCTTTAAAGTTAAGTTCTCAGTAAATGAAGACTTCCAGAACTGGAGGTAACATTGTGCTACAGTTGGGATCTTAGTTCAAAAACAGGGTTAAAAAAAAAAAAAGAAGTATTTTAGGAAGAGAGAAGCTGATTTACCCTCTGCGTGCCAGATAACACAGCAATACATTGCACAGGAACACATTGCTGGTCCCTTTGTCGGCTAATGGGTTAAACGGTGTAGCATATAAAAAGGGTAGACAAACGAGCTAGTACCAAAAGGTTAAGGAAACCCAATAAACTTTAATCAGAACAACAACCTTCTTTTTGAACTGCTTTCACTAAGTATGTTGCTCGGCCTTCTGGGATCTGACCTGCCATGTCACAATACCGATAGTAATGGAGCTCCAGGAATCAGTTAAATGAAAGAGCTCCGTTGGCCCCAGAGGCCTGGGGCAATATGTGCAGTCTTATCAAACAACAACTGCGTTTCATGTAGGTCAACTGACCTTATCTGTTAATTGTTGAGGCCTCAATTGAGAGAGAGAGAGAGAGAGACGTCTCCTGTTTTGTGCTTTTTGAAACATACCTCATTGAATAAAGCCCCCTCAGTAAATGATTTGCGTCTGCTTTGACTTGGGTGGGATATAGTGCTGCTGGCAATATGGAGACTTCTCCCAATGCTGCTACTTTTTACAACCAGGAATGGGGAACACCTACCCGTGGAATTGAAATTCAGGGATTACCTGCAGGCTCCCCCCCATCTCCAGAACTCAAGATAACATAACGAAATAAACATGTTTTGTTGTGTTTTCCATTTGGTTTGTCAGGCGAATGTTGTGTTACTCATTGGGAACGGAAGATTGCAGCGAATGTAAAACTACAGCAGATAAACGGCACCATATTTTAATAGCAGAAGTACAGTAAATATCGTGTCTGGGCTATCTTCAAATGGGTAGCACTTTGAAGCATGTGCTGTTGCCTTGGGCATAGAAGTGACTCCAGCTTTTTTTAATAGCTTTCTAGCCACTTATATCCTTATATGGCGTAAAGATTTCTACTGGAAAGGGAGGAGACAGTGCGACTTTGTAAATGCTAGCATGGAATAAGTGCTGTTAATGGAAACAATGTGTTTTGATGGCGTTGGAGTTGGACTGAGTAATTGTTTGAGTTTGAGCTGAAAGCCGTGCATTCCATTCCAGTCCCTCCGAAAAATGTTATTAGGGGCAAAAGTTCTGAGAACTTCTGCTTTTTTTTGGTGCACCAACCTAAACTTCCCTATCTTTCATACATAAAAAGGAATCCATTACATTAATGGCTTCCTCCTTTCATTCCTTGCAAATATAAAATAGATCGAGGAAGAGTGCAGAAATCTGTTTTAACCCTTCGCTGCCAGAGGAGACTTGCCATGCGCAATGGCAGCAAATGAATTAAAGCGGGGGTTCTCAACTCCAGTCCTCAAATCCCCCCCCCCCAAACAGGTCAGGTTTTAAGGATATCTGTGCTTCCGCACAGGTGACTCAAATCAGTAGCTTAGTTGAAGAGTGAGCCCGTTTTGCGGAAGCAGGCTCTTCGGCTGAGCCACATGATTGAGCCACCTCTGCTGAAGCAGGGATAGCCTTAAAGCCCGAATTGTTGGGTGGGGGTTTGAGGGCTGGAGCATAGAACCCTTGGATTACCAGATTCTGCAAATAGAAATAGTCACATACAGTATACATAGACATATACACATAGCTGCCACTCTCTCTACTAATATCTTCTATGCACGACCAATAATCCCGGACTAAAACTTAGAATTAGACCAATGACGGTGCAGTTTAAACAATTTTTTTTTAAATCAAGTTTTTTGTAACAACGCAGAATGATGTTTTGTGTTATTACAGCACGTTTTTTTTTTAATTGACTTCCCCAGAACAGAATGCGGGCGAGTCAGCGGAAATAACCGGGGAGCCTTTAATGAGATGAGGAATGATCTGCGGTCCAGTCTTTCTTCATTTACCTCTATTATCCGTCTTCTGTTACACATTACAAATGTAAGGCAAATATTGGTAACATTGAAAACTGTTGCCATCTCTAGAGAGTTAAAAGAGAACTTGGACAATAGTCAATTGCAAAGGCAAATGTACGTAACCTCTGTGCGTTGATGTGGATTCCCCTGGCCAACCAAAGTTAGGGGTTGCCTATATACTTTTGTGAACATACCTTAGTGCAGGGGTGCTCAACTCCAGTCCTCAAACTCCCCGAACAGGTCAGGTTTTCAGGATAGCCCAGCTGCAGCACAGGTGGCTCAATCAATCCCTGCTTAAGCACAGGTGGCTCACAGTCAACTGAGCCTCTTATTGAGCCACCTTTGCTGAAGCTGGGATATCCTGAAAACCTGACCTGTTGGGGAGGGCTTGAGGACTGGAGTTGAGCCCCCTGTCTGTGTGCTCTATTGGAAATCACTTATTTGCAAGTGTTTTGGAACATCTGCAGCAGAGATAAGAGGAGCTACTGGATGTACCAAGAGAATTCCAGAGACAAATGGAAACAAATAGTGCAATTGTCATTGATTGTCATCAATGTACCGAACCCGTAGCTCCACGTTTTGCCCCATATACGCCAGTGTGTGATCTGGGCAGTGTGGGAATGAGGAGTTGGGGAGCAGTTACATTATGCACAGATTATAATGAGATGAATCAAAGTGTGGGTCTCTGTGTGTTACCTTTTCTCCCTTCAGTCTTTGTCAAAAAAATCACCAAGATTAAGGTGGCGTCAATGTCTGGCAAATAATCAGCCCCAGATGTACAAAATCATTTTTCCCATTTTGATGCAACAGTGCTCCCTTCCACATTGCAATGCATCAAAACACACTTTCTTTGCTGTAAAAGCACCCCAAGAACTCAATATGGAGAACTCTACTGTTGGTCATATCTTGCACACACACTCTGCATACAAACCTATTCTGTACATAAATAAGGCTTGCTTCTGGAGTCACATCTCTATAAACATTGAATTATTTTGCCTTGTGAGGGTCTGGGCTTTATGCACACACAGAAACACACACACACACAGAAACACACACACACACACCCTGCTGCAACACCAAACAAATAGTTCTGCAAGATGTTCACAACATAAGCGCCATTGGTAGGGTCCATCCGCAGAAAACCTGGAGAGATGGTCATTCGATTTGGACACTTATACCTTGTTGTATCAAAGTTCAGCACTGGAAAGTCTGGTCACCCAAAATGATTGTGCTTCTCTTCTATCTGGAGCTCTAAAGACCAGTGGGACTTTTAAGTGCATTTCTTCTCCATTCCCTCACTATTCCTAAATGTCCAGATTCTATTTGTGTTCTTTATTGGGACCTTTAGAAGATTAAAAAATTATATTTTAATTTTTTTATATACTTTTCATATTCATAATAGTTTTTTTTCACAGGTATCTTCAGCGTGTTCACATGTATTTTTCCCTGTGTTGGAGCACTTAACTAAATAGGACTTTAAGAATAGATTGTTCTGAGGCGAAATTTGACAATTTTGTGCCCAAATATTTGGGCAATTTTGTTTGACTTTTTCAAGAGTTTGAGTGAAACAAGGAACTTTGGGCACATTTGCACATCTCGATTTAGCATTAATTTGCCCAGCGTAACATTCCAGAAACTTGGTAATCAACTTATATATGTCGAAATTGATGCCACCTAACACAAGTTGGAAACAAAGTGATATGTAGAAAGAGTGCATTGACTGTACATAAATTATTTTTAACTATCCACAAGTACAGTACTAAAATACTGCATTTCTCATGTGAAAGCTGATTGTGTGCCTATTCTTCCTGGTGAACCAGAAGTCTCTTTGTGTGAAATATAAAGATACCGTAGGATATGTCTTGATGCTAAACAAATGCAGTTTTTTTGCTTACTTCAGCGTCACATGTGAGAAGATTGTTACATGTTACTAAATTCTGAAGCAAATCATTAGCCAACAATTTTTATGAGAGCCAAATCATAACCGCCAAATTATTTTTTGATTCATGATCATGGATTCGAAGAAAAAAAATGTTGGACGCAACAAATCAAGATGCTATTATAGTCAAATTGATGTTAAATACCTTAGATTGGTGGTTCTTACCTATCCTGGTGGCTCTGTGAGACCAGATATTTGGGTCAATCATCCAATACCCTATTTATATCCAGATCAGGTGCTTACACCTTTGTGCAAATGTATTAGATACTCCTAAAAACTGGTGTGACCTGTAGTTTCTAAGGAGAATCCCTCCTTAGATTTCTTGTAGGTGGTGATATCTTTTAATGGACCAACTGGGGAGTTCTTTATAGATGAAGCTATAGTATTTAGGGCTTTATTTGTCCAGGATACAGTGCAGAGAGATTCCATGTGTACACATGAGAGAAACCTTCTTCTTCTTGATATGTGAGATTTAATCTTATGCTTTGACTTAGCACCACATTTATACAATTCAAAAAACACACACAAGTATTTATATTGGTAGCATGAACGAGACAAAATGACTGCCTTTGGTGTAATTGCTGTCTTCATTTGAAGGATATTCATTAAATCTTGTAGGACACATAAAAAAACCTTCTGACAAGGATCTACTGTAGGACTATTTTTTTTTATTTGTGATGCAAATGAGCGAGAAAACCATTGTAACATGGAGTGTAAGATAAAACAAATATATATAAATCTATATCTATATCTATATCCTTCCATGTCCATGTGGAGTACAAAATACGAGGTAGTAACAATGCCAACACATTTTATGACTCCCACTGCTGCATCAAATACTGAAATTCATTAAAGCTGTTCATTTAGTAGTTGTAGAATATGCTGCGGAAAAGTGCAGTAGAGATGAATTCAACTTCTAAGATGTAGCAGTGTAAAAATGTGGAGACTGGAGGCTATATTTAATAAGGCGTGATGCTTCCGAAGACATTTTCTTGAATGGACTGTAACCTGTCTTCGGGACCTGGACGGCATCTTATGACATAGCACCAGTTAGTAAATATGGGTCTATATACTGTATGTCAAATGATGCAAATTCCACGGTTGCCACAGAATGTATACATTGAGGAATTTACTCAATAAAGTGTGATACCCATTATTATGCATGAATGGCCGTGCAAATGATAAAATCAGCAAGTGCAATTATTCAAGATGCCCATAATCTCTAATTGCCCCTAATTCAATATGCGAGGAAAATGTCTTCTTTTTGCTCAGGAAGATTGGAAAATCTAAGGACTAAAATATTCCCAGGTAAAGTGACGAGGTTTTCACAGCATATAGAATAGGGAGCTGTTGTGAGGCACTGTATGGGATGTCCTGTGAGAAGCTGCTTACAAATCCTCTTCTGCATCTTTGTATGTTCTTGGAGGTTTAGCTTGGTTACACCACAGCCGATTCAGTCAAACCTTCTCTAGCCTCCTTAAAACTCAGTGTAGCTTTCCCCATCTGAATCAGAATGGTTGGTACACCAGGGATAACCAACTTCAGTCCCCAAGAGCTACGAACAGGGCAGGTTTTCAGGAAATCCCTGCTTCAGCACAGGTGGCTCAATCGAAGCCTTCGATTGATTGAGCCACCTGTGCTGAAGCAGGGATATCCTGAAAACCTGACCTGTTGGGAGCTCTTGAGGACTGGAGTTGGCTACCCCGGGTGTAAACGTTGGCTAATCATTACAAACTTAATTTTAAATGTACGATTTTGCGAATAATACAATCTGACATTTTTTTTTGCAACCCTGACACACCGAATGCAGCAATGGATCAGAATTGTAACAGATGTTGAGCCCTTTACCTTTTATATATGTATATCTTTATTTAAATAGCGCCATCCATGAACATAATGCTTTACAGCAGTAATACACCTGACCAAATAGGAATAAGCGCTTCATATATAAAAGTAACAAAAGCAAAATGAATCCCTTCCCCAAAGAGCTTACAATCTAAGTGGTAAGTGGGGAGAACTTGGAGACAGTAGGAGGGCGTTCTGTTAAGTGCATCTGCAGGGGGTAACGGTCAGTGCATATGAGATGAATAGTTTCAGCCAGCGGAGCTGCCCATATGCTAATACACTATAACTTGTGTTACTCTTACATTCAGTCAATGGCTTTGCTTTGGCTAAACCTAAAAGTATAGGCGAATAATCAAAACTTCTCAAAAGGGGCTTTTTAATCAAACTTTCCTGGCTGCAAAACGACTTTAAGAAAGAGCACAGAAAAAAATCCACTTCAAAGGAACTGGATATAACAACATATTGAGACCCCAGGTTTTATCTAAAAAAAAAAAAAAAAACACGAATATATTTTTAATAATAAAATAAATGTTCTTTTCGTGCTGTTATGACATGTTTTACCGTTTGTCTGGAATAAAATACCATTAGAAAACATTTTCATCAACACGGGACAGTATCCTTTTGCAACGTGTGGTTGGAGATTGGGTGCAGGCACAGAAGACTAATGGTGACTGACATTCTAAGAGATGCGTTTTAGCTGGTGGCAAATTAGAACAAACACCGCATTATGTTGACAAAGAAAAAATGCATGTTTTCCAGCTTGTCACGGTTCTGTCTATTTTTCCCCCCACTTTGTGCTCCCAAAGTCATTACCTGGCGCAATTATTCTTTCAAAGTTAATTGCAAGATAGCCTAATTATATTTGATGATTAATGAAAAAATGTGCGGAGAAGTAATATAACCCAGGGACCATTGCTTTTATAAAGATAAGTCGTCTTTCTGTAATTAGAAATAGAGGAAGAAATGGGGGGGGGGGGGGAAAGAAAGATTGCCACTAGGTTGAATTAATAAAGAAAACACATTCCTCTGGAAAAACCTGATCTGAATGGTTAAATACCATCGAACTTCTTCCCTCTTCATTATCACGGCATGACCTTGATAGTTTTGTGGTACGACCCTTTGCTACCAGAGAGGATGTAGAACAGCAAATGGGTTAAGTCAGGGGCTCTCAACTTCAGTCCTCAAGACCCCCCCCCCCCCCAACTGGTCAGGTTTTAAGGATGCCCCTGCTTCAGCACAGTGTGCTGAAGCAGGGATTGATTGAGTCACCTGCGCGGAAGCAAGGATATCCTGAAAACCTAATCTGTTAGCAGGACTTGAGAACCCCCCTCAAGACCCCAGAGGTTGGAAACCCCTGGGTTAAGGGTCAAGTTAAACCTGTCAATAATTTTGGCATCCCTTGAATCTTCCAAAGAGAGCAGAAACTTGTATTCTGTATACACGAGGGATAATGTTGTGTAACCTTGGCATAGAGCAGGGGTGCGCAAACTTTGCCTGAGCCCCCTGTCTGCTCTCCCCCCATGCTTGCGCCCCCTCCATACCTTTTCTCCAGCGCTTTCTGATGTCAAGTGACATTACAATGAGCAATTTAGCTAGAATACTAACTGGTAGGGGTAACTTTCAGACTACAAAAAAACATGTTTTCAAGAGACAGGACATAGCTTTGTCCATCTTTACTCTGGAATAAATCTATAGAAAAATCTTTCAGCATTTTTGACTGCAGATACAATGCATTATATCACCATTATAAAGTCTTGGCTTAGCCTCTTGGCCACTAGGGAGGTCAGCGACCTATGGCAACGAAAAGAGGTTAAAATCTGAGCTCCGAACAGCCTATATTTTAATGCCACAGAATATTTAATACACACAGTTATCAGTCCTGCTGCTTACCCAGCTAGGGACGCAGGAACAATGTCACAGCTGCATTGATCATGAGCTGAGCGGTAAAACAATTCACAATTGTGAAACAATTCTCAACAAAATGTTATTGAAATGGGAAGAGAGTGGACGGTAAGAGAATGACATTTGTGGTCAGTATGACTATTTTAGTCAATACAGTATGCATTGAAATTATTGTACATCATTATATATACCCATTTTTTTTATTGGGTTTATTTATTATTATTATTCTCGTTGCAGTGTGTATTTCAAGTTTTACTGTGTTTGGTGAAGCTCATTTCCTCACCTAACACAGGGAGGAACATACAAACATGTATTTTGTGTTATTATCAAGTATCATATGTTTTTTTTTAAATGTGTTTGTTACGTGGGGATTTCCATAGCAGTAATCCTCGTTTTGTATAGCTGGAGTGTATTATGGCACAATAAAGTTTTGATATTCAAATCATTAGGCTCGGGCGCGCTGGCGTCACGCGCCTCACGTCAGCGGGAGTTTCGCCTCGGCCGGGAGCCGATTGGTGGTGTCAGCGCGCTGAGCATTTAAATACACTCCGGTGTGTATGTTTTCTGTACCTTGACAAAGCGCTAAGGCGTGAAACGCGTAGGTGGCGGGCTGCACGCCTCTGTTTTTTTTAATATGATCCAATAAACTCATTTGTTATTTACATGGGAACGCACTTCTCTGCATTTTTTCTCTACTAACTCTCATTTTTTGTAGTGCTTTTTCTCACACCGTTATTTATATATATTGTTGGGTGCTTCTATTTTATGGCGCACCTGTGTTTGAAGCATCCAGACAGACACGATATAACCCCATTAAATGAACACATATTCTTTGCAATGATGGGATTTTATGTTAATGTAAAAGTTGTGCCTTAAGGGACTTCCTTTGGTCACTTTGTAGAAAGCAGAGGGTGCGAGAGAAGCCAGGGAGCAATGAAAGATGTGATTGTTGGATTGTCATCCTCTACTCAGCCACCTGGCCACTGTGATCCTGGTGAGTGGACATAGATAATGGGACATCTCAAACCAAAATGCCAGTTTACTTTCTTAGGGTCATGAACTAGAAAGCTTGAAAAAAATAGCTAATTGTGACCTTATGTTTCTCTATTCATCAGAAAATATTGCCTTTTTTTTTTATTTCGGGGTCAAAAACAAAAGAAAAGGCCGTGAGTAATTTGTTCATCTTCTTGGGTTTGTTGTAATTAACATTTGAAATTCGAAATATTGAGGTCTTTGAATGTGGGAGTAATGCTGCTGACGTTTGGATAACATTGCAGTGCTAGAGGACTGTAAAGCATAGCATTGCAATATTGAACAAGCTCCCCATTGATGATATGCGGAATAGATTAAAAGTCGGTGATTTATGATGTTATTAGCCAGTTGTACGTGTTTTGTAATCTTTTCTTTTCCAAAGCTTATCTGGTTTATAAACATTGTAATATGAAGTGAGCGGAGGGTTTTTAATGCCATTATCACTTCCTTATCTCCATGACTAGTTGGTCTTTGGATTTTTGGGGGCCTAAACCAGGTTGATTTATTACTAAAACGGAGCGAACAAGATTGACACTATTTTCCCATCAATGGGGTGGAGGAAACAAGATTCACAATCATCTTGCCCCCCTTCTGTGTTCCCATGGTACAGGAGAACAAGAGAATTTGTTCATGCGTTCAAAAAAGATTTAAATAATTGTAGTTCTACTTTCCTGATGTTATGAAAGATATTGGTTTCTCAGTTTGAACCTATTAAATGTACCACTGACATTAGTGGGATTACACCTTCCAGCACTGTTTTACTTTGTATCTTTCAAAGGAATGATGTCTTACCAGCTTCTAGCATGAACAAAGAGCCTTTCACCTCTATGTGTTCGGAGAGTATAATGACCAAGTTATGTAGAATCATGGATCACGTCCATCGGACATATTTACAAAGCCATTGAAGTGACACTAAATCCATTGAAGTGTAAGGCCGAGTTTATAGTGGGGTCGACAGCGACGCGACTGCGTGACGTCAGTTTTCGCCGTGCTACAGCGATTACTGCCCTCTGTTGCAGGAGACAAGAGATCGTGAACAGGGCGGGGGGCAGGGCGTGGCCGTGAGCAGTTCGCCCTCATTGGCTGAACCGCTCACGTGCCCGTGACGTCACCCCTCGATCGCTGGAAATATCAAAATCTTCTGGCTTACAGCGACCACGACGGCTGACGTCACACGGTCGCGCCCACTACGGACAACATGTACTTGCTACGGCACTGCCCAATGTCACCATAGGCAGTACTATAAACTCGGCCTAAGGGAGAAGGTCCTTCTCTAGGTGGGGAATGGGGTGGTTTCTGTCTGATGCACATTGGTCTTGAAGTGAACTTAGAAATAGGACCATGTTCTTCAAAATCCTATCGGAGTATACTTCATGCAAGTTATTTTTGTTTTTCTTTGGACAATGATGCCCCCATGTACTCCACTTTTACCCATTTACCTGTAGGTTTGTAGTACCTTCATCCAGCGAAGGGCACAGAATTATTTCAAATAAAGACAACTTGACCCACCCATTGCCCTGTAGAGCTTACAATCTATTGTTGGAGCCTGTGGCACAAGGCGATAAAGTGATGCAAGGAGCAGACACTGGGAATCGAACCAGGCTTCCCTGCTTCAAACTCTCTATCGTTGGTTTTCAGTCAGTGGCTTCCCTCCAGGGGCTCTCAACTCCAGTCCTCAAGACCCCCCCCCCCCCAACAGGTCAGATTTTAAGGATGTACCTGCTGAAGCAGGAACTGATTGAGCCACCTGTGCTGATACAAGGATATCATAAAAACCTAACCTGTTGGGGGGTCTTGAGGACTGGAATTGAGAACTGCTGGGTTAAGTATCAAGTTAAACCTGTCAATAATTCAGCATGCCTTGAATCTTCCAAAGAGAACAGAAACGTGTATTCTGTATACACGAGGGACAATGGTGTGTGTCACCACTGCATAGAGCACAGCAGCATAGAGCACCCCACACCCCCTGACCTGTTGGGGGGTCTTGAGGACTGGTGTTGAGAACCCCTGCTCTACAAACATTTCCCCATTCAGAGCCATGTAAGAAATTCTACTGGCTGACTATGTAGGATTTCAGTGTTACAAGGTACAATTAAGGATTTGCAATACAGAACCCTGACATATCACTCATAAGTGACCCTTAACCTTAACAAGTCCCAAATCGTAGAAAGTAAACTGGCAAAAAAATAAATAGCTATTTTTCTTTACTTATCATGGAAAAATAAATAGAATAAATGAAGGGACTAGTCATTTAAAACCACCTTCCTCTTTACATTTCCAAGTTCTACCTGCTGAGCCATTAATCTGTTTACATTCATTGCAATTTTCAGATCACATAGCAACTTTTTACTTTGCTATTAAATTACGTAAAGGGAGCTTACATGTTCTTCTCTATTCCACTTGCGTATGCACGAAGTGAGCGCATTTCCCTACAATCTTTCTAATCTAAATAAGAATATAACTCATTTGCATACATCTCGCTTATCCTGAAAATATGGCATGTTTCTATCCTTCAGGCGCTCAAATAGGTCACACAAGGCACTTTAAATCCAAACACTACTGGCATTTTAAAGGAGAAGGTTTTTTAATATGAACTATGTTATTTAGTCTTTGAGTTGAAAACAGTATCTATTCTAACATATGCATAGGTATGTGCTAGAAGTAACCATGCATTACTATTCATAATTGTGAGCCAGATTACAAAGAGGAGCACCCCAGAGATTATAAAGAGGGGGTGTTTATCAGGGAGAAGAGATCATGAGGTTTTCTAAACAATGTGTCAGCACTTCACTATTATAGAATCAGTTGTTTATTAGCCATAATGTAGTGGTATGTTGACATAGTTGGAGTATCCATCCAGCAGGGCAGCAGAACAGCAAAGAGAGACAGCACTCAGAGGTAAGTCAGGAAAATAATGTATTGAAACAGACACAAAAATCCGACGTTTCGATCCCCAGAGGGATCTTCTTCCTGGGGGTGTGTCTGTTCTGCCGCCCTGCTGGATGGTAACGTACTCTTTACATTATTTATGGGACTAGCACCAGGCCTTCCTGGATATCTACATTGGAGTGCTTGACACACACACACACACACACACACACACACACACACACACACACACACACACACACACACACACACACACACACACACACACACACACACACACACACACACACACACACACACACACACACACACCTGTCTTTCACCATTATCGCCCAGCACACAGCACTTCCACTGCAGCAAGGGATTCTGGGAAATGACATGCAAATGAGCACACAGTGCCACCTTTTATCTCAAGCTCACATTACATGAACAACCCTTAAGCTGCGGTCCCAGTCACTGCTCGGCGTGCGCTGTGCGTGTAAGCACCGCCCCCCAAAGGGGAAGGGCCCAGTATGCACCTTCACGCTGAAGGTGCAGCCGCGCCGTGCTGCAAGATTTTTTAAACTCAATGAAATTTAGTTTAAAACTTGCGACGGAGGCGTGGCCACGCCCCCACCGGCGGTTCACCCAATGAGGGTGACCACGCCCCACAAATCCCCGAGCACGCCTCCTCCCGTCGCAAGCTCCCTCTCTCCCTGTCAGACCGCAGATCGCGGTTAGCGCTGTGCATGCGCCGCCCCCCCCAGCTGGGCGCGCGTGTCACAGACATTACTGGGACCGCAGCCTCAGCCAATGAATGCTGCTTTAGACACAGCTTTTAAGCAAGGGCTTGGGAGATGCAAAGCTAGTAAACCCCCTCACAGACATTTTTTTTTCAACTTTTATTAACGTTTTACATATTATAACTTTACGAAAAAAACATATAACCAAACATCATACAAAAATAGGAACCATATACTTCAAGATTCTTTCATCTCATTCTTACAACCCAAACCTTTCTCCACTCTCAAGTAATGTGATCATCTTTTTTAATTCTTCCTCCATACGTTCCAAACCTCTCTTATTTTTCTCTATCTGGAATCCAGTCCTCACATTATATTCATATGAGTCCCTTACCTCATTCACGTCCCAATATTTCCGCCCAAATATCCTCTCTAGTCGTTTGTTCAAAACCTCTTCCTTTGTGAGCCCTACCTCATCCTTTCCCTGGGTGCTCCTTCCCTTACTATCTCCCGCAGAATTTGCCTCTTTTGCCTGTGCAATCCCTTTTTTGCCTGCCTTTTCTTCACTTTCGTTCCCGCTTACTCTTCTCTGTATTTTAGTTCTCTCCACGCTTATCTGACTTTTTTGTGAGGACGAGCTATCGCTCACACTTCTCTCCTTCTCCCTCACCTCTCCCCTAGCCTCTTTTATTTTAACCCACTGTACATGCTCCTTCTTTAATTCTTCATATTGCTCTTTTGTCAGCTGTTTTCTTTGGTACATAATTTCCTCTAATCTTTTTATTATCTGGTCATCACTACTTCCCCCATGCTGCTTCCGGAAAATACCCACCCAAAATAGAACATCTCCCACTGCATCCTCAAAATGTTCCATTTTCTCTTTTAGGGTTACTTTCCCTGATACTTTTCCAACTTTACCCTCTACGCCCTTCTCTCTAGGCTCCACTTTACTTTGGCTATTCTTATCTTCCTTTGTTTCTATCCCTTGCAGATTTTTACACTTTTGAACTTTTTTCCCTCCTATTTCCATTTCCTCCTCCAGAACATCTTGGGACCTTCCCTCTCCCTCTGTGGATCTTGAAACTCCATACTTTCCCTAGCTAGGTTCCACCACACTCAATGGCTGTATTTCCACCTCCCCTGCATTTTTCTGAGGGACTGCTCCCGTCTCCTCCCCTCCCTCCCCCCCTCCAGTTTCTGGGCCAAGGAGTCCAGGAAGAGATCTTCCTCTTTTTTCCTCAAGCTCTCTTCTGTCAAACCCGCCAAAGTTTCTTCCATTTCTTCTCCTGGAGTTTCCTCAACTACAGTAATCCCCAGAAATCCCTCTGTTCCCTCTGGCGTCACTTCCACCCTAGACACTTCTGAAGTCTCCAACGCCACCCGGATTTTGTCCGTCTCATCATCATCCTGTAACACTCCCGAGCTCACTGTAGAAAATCTTTTGCTCACGTCTTCTGTCATCTCCTCTTCGTCTGGAGGATCTCTTCCTGCCACCGCTGCCCATGCGTAAGAGCGTTTCTGGCATTGCCTTACCAAATGTCCCTCCTCCCTGCATAGATCACACTTACGAGGGGCTCTACAACTGGCTGCTGTGATCCCCTCCTGCCCACACACTCTGCAACCGAGGACTTGTCGCATGTTTCTCTTAAATGTCCATACTTGAAACAGTTTCGACAGTATTGCGTTTGCCCCAAGTAGGTCAGGAAGCCCCTATCCCCTCCAATACTGAAACTGGCCGGGGGCTGCCTCACCCCCAGACGCAAGAAGGGTCTGGTCTAAAACGCACCCAGTATTTCCTTTTGCTATTAAACAGTCCATATGCTTTGGTTTGCTCTTAACCACCCTTCACCACCGTGCAGTATCTCTCCAAAAATTGGGTAATGTCCTGTTTGTATGCATAAGGATTATACATATGCACAGTAACTTGCCGTTCTTCCATCATAAAGCATGGATGCACTGATATTCCCTTGAGGCGCTCATCGTTCTTCTTCTCCTTGCATGTTTCGTACACTCTGTAGGCATCCTGTTCGTACACAAAAGTAACATCGAAAATTCCTTGCCTTGGGAAGTCCTGTAGGCAATACAGCTTCGCCGTCCCAACTTCGCACATTCCTCGTAGGATTTTCTCCACGATGGTTTTAAGATTGACCCAGGAACGCGCCTCTTCCTCCACCAGGAAATGAACTGTGTTCTTCAGACGCACCTCTGCCGTGAAAGCCGCCATGATCGCCCTCCAAACAGCTCGGAAAAGTGTACACCCCTAATAGCAGCAACTGGCTTTAGACTCCCAGAGGAGCCGATGCCACAGGGCCAAGAGGGCACAGTCCCAGCAGAGGAGATCATGGCTGAAACTCCCCTGCCAAGTAAACCCAATCCCCCAGACTGTTTCGACCTTGATGGGTCTCATCAGTGTGAGGTTGGTTGCTGGCATTTGCTGATTTGAGATTAAGAGTAGGTAATCACTACACTTATTAAAGTTATAGTGGGTAAAAAAAGTGACAAAAACCCTCCACAATAAAGCATATAGCAACTGTAAATATTACTGTATATTCATTTGCATGTCTTAGACAGGTCTGCAACCCTGTCTTTCACCATTATCGCCCAGCACACAGCACTTCCACTGCAGCAAGGGATTCTGGGAAATGACATGCAAATGAGCACACAGTGCCACCTTTTATCTCAAGGTCACATTACATTGCATCTCACAAGCCCTTGCTTAAAAGCTGTATCTAAAGCAGCATGCATTGGCTAAGGGTTATTCATGTAATGTGAGCTTGAGATAAAAGGTGGCACTGTGTGCTCATTTGCATGTCATTTCCCAGAATCCCTTGCTGCAGTGGAAGTGCTGTGTGCTGAGCGATAATGGTGAAAGACAGGGTTGCAGACCTGTCTAAGACATGCACATGAATATACAGTAATATTTACAGTTGCTATATATATATATATAGATATGTAATCTTCAGTCCTTGTCGATCCACTGAAGGTCTCCCCAACAATCTGCAGTTACAAAACTCTTCTCTTTTAGTCCTTATCTGGGTCTTTTGACATCCCTTAGATTCTAGTCGATTATTATCCTTGTCCAACGATGGTAATTTCTTCTTGCAATATGTCCTGCCCACTCCCCTTTTAATATCTTCACCCTTGTGATGATGTCACAGACTTTTGTTTTCTTACAGAGCCCTTCATTATTTTTCCTGTTTCTTGGAGTAATACCCAGCATACATCTCTCCACACTTTTCTGAGTTTTCTGAAGCTTCTGAATTGTCTTTGAAGTTAGGGTCAAGTTTCACACCCATATGTGAGCACAGGTTGGATAATCTGGTTGGTCAATTTCCTGTTGAAGCACAGTAGAAGGTTCCCACGCAAAATTCTCTTGTTTTTCCAAATGCTCTCCATCCCATCTTTGCTCATCAATTGATTTCCATTGTTATTCTTTGGCCAAGGTAGACATAGTCTTCGTCTTTTTAGTTCTACTCCATCTATTGTGGTCTTTGTAGAGTTGGGTTGAGGACTGGGTTGTCCACTGTAAAATACTGCTTTGTTGACTAGGTTGCGCAAAGTCCAAGGTCTATTGCAGCCAATTAGTAAGTATCTTTGTAAAAATCTTGTAAGAGTTTGGAAGTAGATGTATTGGTCGGTTGTTCTTGAGATCTTTTAATTATTTCACTTTTTTTTCTTAACACATTACTCACAAAGAAACTGCCAGGGTATTAGGTAAAACAATGTTTTGTTTAAAAAGGTAGGGGTTTAATTTCTTTCTGAATTGAAGTAAAGCTTCCTAATTTCTTTAAGCAGCAGAGAACTTATTCCACAGTCTTGGGGTGGTTTTTGAAAAAGCTATCCCTCCAGCTTTATTGACCTTAAACCGAGGCTCAATCAGTTGAGGGGCGATGGCAGATCTATGGGTGTTGGGTGTTACTGATCAGGCAGTTCTGAAGCTAAGGGGGCTATTCCATGAATAGCCCTAAATGTTAATGTCAAGATCTTAAAATGAACCTTTAATTGCACCAGAAGCCAGTGCAGATCATGTAATACTGGGGAGCAGCATTGCCTGCTATAGCATTGCCTGCTATAAGGGGCATTTTACACCAAGTGCAGGGCTTTGATATTATATTTTTGGAGACCCAGCTGCAGAGAATTTGCAAAATACAGTCTGGAGAGGACCAAGACATGTGCTACTATGTGTAGGAGACACTCCATAGGAATATTGGACCCATATGATAGTGGGGTGCTGAGCTGTGTGGCAGGAGAGATCAGCACATGCTGGGTGATATAGCCTCTCACCTCTGGGACTGGACCTATGCAGCATTTTTTTGAAAACCAGAGGATCATTTAAAAGGGAAGTACTGTACCACTCTCAGGTGGGAACAGGACTGAAGAAGGGTCACAGTGCCCAAAACATAGCCCCTCCTTATTCTTGGACATCGGTGTTTAGTAGCTAGTTTAGCTGCTCTGGTTTATACTTGCTTGTGTTCCTTTGGTGTATTTTCACATCTGTGGGAATGGGCTACACTGTTTCATAGCATTACCTTGCTTATGTTGTTTCACCATTTGTTGGTGTTCATTATTAAAATTGGAGGCTTTTCCTGGTGCTTCAATGATGTGAATTGCAGTTCTTTGAGTGCTGTGGGTGCTATTGTAATTAGTATCTGTAGATTGATTTTCGAGAGAAACACTTGTACTTTGTCACATTGAAGGCGTTTCTCATAGGTTCTGTTTGTGCTATAGGGCCTATCAGGAGCAGCTCAGATTTAGAGGCATTACATAGTAAACTATTCAATGCCATCCAATTAGAGATGTCACTAAGGCAATTATTCAGACCGTTCACCGTGATGATAGGATCGGTGGAGATGTCCGACATCAATTGGATATCATCCGCATAATGATGGTACTGAATTTGTTTTTGACAAATAATGTCCCCTAAGACTTTAACATACAGTATATATTGAATAGAACCTGAGAGATGGCAGATCCCCGAGGGGCGTCACAAACCAACGGGATTATATTTGAAGAATTCTCTTTGAAGGGGACTTTCCACCTATGGTCACTAAGAAAGGATGGGAACCAGTCCAGCACTTTACCTCTCAACCAACATTCGATTTAAGTCTGGTCAGCAAAAGTGTGATCAATTGTGTTGAAAGCCGCACTCAGATTTTGAAGGATCACAGCAGCGGTGCCCCCTTGGTCTTCTGTGTTGAGCAACAAGTCAGTGACAACTATCAGGGTTGTCTCAGTGCTGTAATTCTTTTTTCGAAATCCATATTGGTGGGAGTCCAACAGATTAAATCAGATTAGATGGTTCACTAACTGTTTTAAAGCTTGTTTTTCAACGATTTTAGCTAAAAATGGAATATTAGAAACCGGTCCATAGTTATCTGTGTTGAGTGGATCGAGGGAGAGTTTCTTTAATAGACGTTAAATAAATGCTTTCTTTAGTGAGGTTGGTAAAATGCCTGAGGACAATATGAGGTTTGCAATTTCGAGAATGAATTGGGGCAGATCTAACACCACTTCCTTTAATAGCCAGGCCAGACAAGGGTCATCTGGACAGCTAGATGGTTTGATCCCTCTGATCGTGTTAAGGAGCTTGTCCATATTGATAGATTGGAAGGCGCTCCACCTTTTTTTAGTTGTTTGGACTGTGAAAATATCAGATTTTGGAATTGACAGTTGTGTGGCTGATATTTTACAGAGAATATTTGAGACTTTGGAGGAGGGAGTCTGTTGAAAATGATGTGGTGGAAATTTTACAGTGCCACTATACCTCACTTGAAAAAGACCATAAGGTCGAAACATTGTGTTTCTGTTTGGCTTATTAAATTAGATCATTTAAAAATCCGTTGTGCCTTACGTAGCCTCTCTTCTTGGAAATTTTACAGGACATGAGGTTTTGTTTAAACAGCCCAACTCAAGCAAAGGATCGACTTTGAATAGTTCCCGCACATTAATACTGTAATTTTTTAGTCTGGGAGGGCAAATATTGTTTTTTGTCCTCTATAACGGCTTTCAAATATTTTTTCCCTATGTGTAAGATTTGTGAGGTTAGAGGGGCATTTATCTTTAGCCCACCACTTTTCTCCTGAATGCAGGGTAGATATCTGGATTCTTAACTCTTGAGAAGACCAAGGGTTGCTTATAGGTTATTTGTGGGGTAGCAGTCTTTTTGGAGCAATAATATCAAGAGCAGCAGTAGCTGTGATATTGAACGCCAACGTGTGAGAGGAAGTATTAGGGACCGAGGGAGGAATGTAAAACTCTCTAAATAAATGCCTCGTTATTTCCTGAAGGGTGGTATACCACCAACATGATGGCCGAAGTTTTAGCATTGATAATCCATTTTGCGCAAAGCAACTCAAAAAGTTAGTGGCTTTAAAGGAAGAACCTTTGGCCCAGAAATTGCAATTAAAATGAGATTTGTTGATAAGAGCAACTCCTCCTCCTATTTTGTCAATGGCTCTGGGGGTTACGAGGCTTGAGGAATGGTCTCATTGAGGATACAAAAGGTGCTTTCCTTTAGCCAGGTCTCAATTAAAAACAGAAATCTGTTTCATGCTCTGATAGGGTTTTGCGAATTTCCATTTTGTGTTTGGGTACTGACATTGGCATTCAGTAAAGCACAGGACATTTCACCGGGGGTGTTCAACACGATAGGGGGATAAGGACCAGGAATAGTAGTATGAAGAGAAGATGGTGATCTAGAACCTAAACTGGTTGTGTGGATTGAGGTTGGATTACTATTCCTATCCAATAATTTATTCATATTAAGGTCAGCTCATAGACTGATGGGTAAGATCTCAGCTCTCTTTTCCCTGCACAGAAATTGGGTATTGGAGAGAGAGAGGAGCAGGTAGAGATTCTGTTTTAGATCCATTCACTCTCTGGAGAGGTACATGGTTTCTTTGAGAAGGTAAGATCATCTTGTGTGTGTTAGATGAATTTGCAGGTTGGCGATTATCTTTCTTTCCTCCTAAATTTGGACAGACATCAATAATATTGGTCTTGTGCCTTGAATTTGAAGGTGAAATCTTCACTCCATCGTACTCTTCTTTGTCTCCTTTATTGTGGATGAGAATAACTATGGCATTACTCTGTTGTTATGATATTCAGCATGCAAAGAGGATTTTCTCTTCTTCTTCAAAAGCTTCTGTCAAGATTTCAGTTGTAATTCTATCTTCCCCAGGAGCCTTCCCATTCTTCATGGATTTTATTGCCGTTGCCACATTTTCTGCAAGGACGTATGGTATATCATTGGTGGTTTCTTCTCGTCCTTCCTCTGCTGAATTATACCTTGGGGCCTATGCAGAGAGCAGCGCTATTTCAAAACTCGCCATTTTTTGGAGAAAATCGCGCAAAAAACAGCAGAAAATGGCGAGTTACGAAAAACGCGCCAATTTTTTTTTTCTATTTATAAAACTCGCCTCACGGCTGGCGAGAACCTCCATCTCGCCAGTTTTAAAAATATCCGTATGCAGAGAGGCGCGAACGGCATCTAGCGGCTGTTCGCGCCAATAAAATGGCGCGATTGTCTCCATTTTGCCTCGGCAGAAAAAGTTGGCAAGAAGCTGCCGCTCGCGGCCATAGCAAAGGGAAAAAAAAGGCGCAAATTTTTTTTAACACATTTCTACAGCGCGCATCTCACCAATTTAAACTCGCCACACGCATTCATGTTAAACATAGCAGAATTCGCACATTTCTGCATATGGAGAATAAAACTCTCCAAAAAAGCTACTTTTTATAAAACTCGCCATTTTTAAAATTCGCTGCTCTCTGCATAGGCCCCCTTGTGTTTTCATATAATTTAATGTATTAAACTCTCACTATTCTGTCCTCATCACACATAGCACTGTGCAGCTATACAGAGAGTTACACTCATCTCTAACTTCATGTAGAAGACAAGATGATCTTCTGTTTTCCAAAACATTTTTTAGGACATAGAGGATAAATACAAGGGATCTTGTTATGCCCTAATTAATGTACTGTATGTTAAAAACAAACCAAGGCATTCCTGGGTTGCAATGTGTACAGATAGAATATGGTACAAAAACAGAATTTCTTGCTGCTGCAGCTCCAGTCATGGAGGAAACACCTGACCTCTGAGTGGACAACTCACAAGACTGCTCAGTTCTAGGCCTAAGCAGCAGCAAACCAGGAGCAAAGATTTGAGCTAAGAGCAGGCCTAATAATAGAATCTAAGCTATAACCTAAAATAACAAATAGATGTCATGTTGGCACACAAACTAATAAATGTGAATAAAGGACACCCCCTATGATACATGCACAGTCTTTAATTGTTGATCCATTATCTTGCTTGAGTGCAATTATTTGCTTCTTCCCAATCATACAGTAAGTCACTGCTTTGTCTTCTTGAAGCTTTTTTATCTTCGATAATCTTTTTCACCATATGACAGTTAAATGTCCTTACATCTTCAGTTATACACTTGTAGTTCGTCTTTCACAGCTATGCATGTTCAATTCTTGTTCTTGTAACGGGAGGTACTGGTAACAAAAAGAACACAATAGGAAAATATCTGATGAGACAACAATTAATGAGGAAACGTAGTCGCCCGCAGTTTCTTTGCTACATATGTTATCACAGCACATTGGTGTATGTACTAACTAAACATTTATAAACCTTTAGGCATCATATGGCCGTTCATTTGAATGGGTCACAAGAAGCTTTTACTAGAGCAAAATATGCTTTTTTACCTGATTCAAATGTTTAATATCACTAGTTAAGGATTAACAGGTTCATGAGTTCAAATCAGAATTTCTTGAACTCTAACGTCCGTTCGCAAGTCTGAGTTGAACTTTTGTAATTGGAGAGAAATCTGAGCAAAATCAGAAAAAGGCTCATCTAATTTTTTTTTCTTCTTAACAAACTGAGCAAACATTTGGGTTTGTGAAAAAAATTAAAACCCAGCAAATAATTTTTTACGTTTCCTGATTATTTTGAGTTGTTACCCCTATTTTTCTTACGAAACAAAAACCAATCGATTTCCAGCAGAACCAAAACATGCTAAATATTTAGAACCAAAAGACCAGTCAGACTGTTCTCCCTTATTACTTATAATACGAGCACAATTAAAATGAAATATTGTTCTGAATTAAGCAACATATTAACACATATTTTAATAAGCATCTATATTTACAAATGCACTTTCCCCCGTCATTTAATTGTCCTGTATATGTTTGCACAGACGGGTAATATTGTGAGTAATATGTGCTTAAAAGATGTGACTTGGTTGAAAATAAATGACATATCCTTTTCATTTAAATAATAAAATATACTAATAAAATATTTAGAAGACAGCACCCTCATAGTTGCCAAAAAAAGAAAAATAACAGCACTGTCAACACTTTCTAATTATGGGATTTAACTTAAAGGCTTCCAACTAATTTTTGTCAGGTGCTACTATTACAGAAATTATTAGCAATTTAGCAAAAACTAAAAACTGTAATTACACTAAAATCTAGGATTAAGTGATTAGTCTTGTAATTGACTGTACAGATGTTTAGTTGGATCTTCCCCCCCCCCCCCCCCTCTTCTGATTCTAATAAAATCTAACACATACTTTGCGGTTTTCTTTTAGCCATATGTATTGTATAGGGACTTGGCTGAGTCTAAGTCCCAATAATGTTTCGTGTTTCAAAATGGCAGCAATGGAGCATTTTTAAAGAACTGCAAATGCCAAGTTATAGCCTGAGGATTATCCCAATGTATGTTCACAAATGTCTGTCTGTCTGTCTGTCATGCTCTGAATTTCCCACATGCTTTCCGCTACACGTTCATGTGGATGATCTTTGCCAGTGCATTCCAGGAAAATTGTTGGATTCTTGATTGAATTCCAGAATTTCATATAAACAGTTTTTTTTGCCTGTAACTTTATACTGAAAAGGCTGAAATTATACAACAAACTCAATAGCCATTTTTAACCAATGGTAGTGTGATTGGCCGTTTTACAGCTTGTGAATGAGACCCTTGGGCTGTTGCCTGTCAGACTCTCCTTCACTGCTGCTGCATAAATTGTTGTTTATCTGGAAGTCGGAGAAATTAGTTAATATCTAGCCCCTCTTCCCCCCCCTAAGCGCAGATCAGGTCCCCTAAGGTGTTCTGGGGTCTGGCTAGATGTCTCTGTGTTTTGCATTCCTGCTGGCAACAGGAGGGCCTGAGTCTCTCGCAATGACATGGGGGACAACAGGAACAGGTTACTGGGGTGGATGCCTTCGTCTTTGTTCAATGGTGCAGCGCCTCCATCTGTAGTAAGCCCCAGGGAAGCGGGGTGGAAACCCTACAACAGAAATCCCCCACAGGGATTGAGAGATTCCAGTCTCACACAAGGATTATCTTTAAAAGCAGCAGTCTCTTTATTCTCTACAGTGAGTACAGTGAGTACAGTGATGCACAGTCCACTACTGTTCTCCCTTGTGATGATCCTGCCGCCACTCTGGACCAAAGGGCATCCAGAGTGGGGCTAGCTCTTCCTTCACCCCCTAAGAAGGGTGAGAGTTATTTGGTCCACCTCACAGACTACATCTAGATCAGCTCTACTCATGAGCTGATCACTCCTCTCCTCACTAACTCACTATCACTACTGTCAGACTGACAGAACACTACCCTAAATAGGAAATGCACTGCTCTTTTATGATCTCAGCAGGCACCGCCCCTGTGTCTCTTGATTTGACACAGGGTCAGATGACCTACCTCCACCACTCAAGGCCAGTGCTTGAAGTAGGGGAAACCCATGATAACTCTTGGCAACCTGCCCTTACCAGGGATTATACCAGTAGGAGGATAGAACTATAGCCCCATTTCTTACCAGGGCTACAATACATTACAATTTAAAACAGGTAATGAATCCCTATAAAATGTTACACACTGCTGGGCGTTCGCCTGAACATTTGATTTCACCTTGTTCACTTGCGTTACGTCTCAGACCTGCACATGGGCTGTGCCAGGTTTATAATGAAATACGTATTTGTCATGTATTTCTTGTTATTTTTTTGTTGTGTATCCTGGAGTGACATTTGTGAGGACTATTCCCTAAACTCCAACATTGCCAATGCAAAATGGCCAGACAACGGCATGTAATTGGACGTACAATCACAGAAATTGCATAGCGAAAACCAGTCATGTTAAAAGTTACTGATAAAAATGATATCACTGTTGTCTGTTCAATATATATATATATATATATATATATATATATACATACTGGTTTGAGGCTGCACTTAACCCAGGCATTCTCAATTCCAGTCTTCAGGATCCCCAACAGGTCAGGTTATGTCGCACTAAAGAGATACCCCTATATGATTAAAATTAAATTTTCTTAACACATTAATTAAAATATAAATGTAGTGAAGTAAACAATGAATCAAAATAATTTAAATACATTTCAAAATGAAAGGAGACGTCAGTGTGCTCAATTTGGATGCTGTTACTGGAAATGAAAACCGCTATCTAATCTTTGTTATGTACCACAGTTATATTATTGAATTAACTGTGGTGGTAGCTATTTCAGTATATCCTTAAGTCACCTGTGCTGAAGCAGCAATTGATTGAGCCACCTGTCTTGAAGCTGGGACTGATTGAGCCATCTGTGCTGAAGCAGGGACTGATTGAGTGACCTGTCTTGAAGCAGGGACTGATTGAGCCATCTGTGCTGAAGCAGAGACTGATTGAGTGACCTGTCTTGAAGCAGGGACTGATTGAGCCATCTGTGCTGAAGCAGGGACTGATTGAGCCATCTGTGCTGAAGTTGGCATAAAACTTAACCTTTTAGGAGGTCTTGAGGGCTGGAGTCAAGAACACTTGCCTCAACCCATTCTGTGCAACAGTAGCATTGATCTTTTTCAATTAGGTTAGCATCTTCTCCCATTATATACACACACATGCCTATCATTCTCGCCTGTCTGAAGTAGTTGATAAACATCTGCATGATTTTAGCCGTCAATTCCTATCTTGCAGCTCATGGAATAGCATTTGAATGCCTAATGTGATGTGTGTGTGTGTGTGTGTGTGTGTGTGTGTTGAGCGTGTCACACCTTTCACAATTGTGTCCAGTATTTTTGGAGAAGCCACCTGGCAACCCTAACATGGGACCACCCTCTATTTGTGTAAATGTAAGGACACAGCAGGGCACGATGCTGAAGCATGAAGTATGTAGGGGAGCTGAGCCATTTTTTGTTGATAATATAATTGGGAGTGTGGTAGTTACAGTATTCTTTGAGCTACAGTACTTGTATTCTCCATGACACCCAAATGTAATTAATCTCTTTTCTGTACGTACTCCCCCTCATATATTGTCTGTTACATGCTGCTACTGCTGTTTTGTCACCTCTTCTCCTAAACATACAACCTTCTCCAAAACCTCAACACTGTTTTCTTTGGTAACAGACAGAAATGAAAACCTTCTTCTTGGAAGGATATCAAACACTGTGACCTTCCTTGTTTCAGCCCCACCTCCCAGCCTCTCACTTACTGCAAAGAATGCCAGGTGGAAGGGACCCTTACAGTGAACTTATTGAGCTGATGACAGAAATGCAATATGTCAATATTGATGATTCTCACCTACTCAAACCTGGTATCCCTCATGTTCACACTTTGCCCACCAAAAGGGAGACTTTATTATATTGGTGTTATGTATAGATCTTTTCTAAATAAATGCTTAGTCCTTAGTAACTGCAACCAGGGCCGCCTACAGTGGGTGAGAGCTGAGCCCAGTGGTTGTGGGGGGCGCAGCCATCTCTGCGCCCGGCATGAGGCCGCAGGCAACTATTTGTTCAGATGGTGGGCCTCGGTTTGCCACCGCTGGGCCCTGGCTGCCAGCTCTCCCCAGCTGCTGCCTCCTGTTCCCATGCTGTCCTCTCTCCCCCGCCAGTGCCAGCTGAAAGCTTGACATCCGGTTGCTGCCGCCGCTGGGGCCTGGTTGCCAGCTGATGCCTCCTTTTCCCCCACTGGGCTTGCCTCTCTTCAGCCAGTGTGCGCCAGAAGCTGGGTGCACCTAGAAGCTAGGCCCAGCTCTTGGCACACACCAGTGGGACAGAGAGTCAGGCCTGGCATGGGAAGCGGCGGCAGCAGCTAGGGAGAGCCAGGGCCTGGCAACGGCAGAAACCAGAGGCAAGTGTTTTTGTGGAGGGGGGGAATGTATTTTCGGTGTCTGTGTGGGGGTATTGTATTGTGTGTGTGTGTGTGTGTATGTGGGAGGGGGGGGGGTATTGTATTTTGGGTGTGTGTGGGGATATTGAATTTTGGGTGTGTGGGGAGTTATTGTATTTTGGGTATTTGGGGGGGTATTGTATGGGTATTGTGTGTGTGTGTGTCGGGAGGGAGGATTGAGGGAGAATGGGTAATTAAGTGATAGCTGAAGGGGGGAGAGTGAGAGACAGAGGGGGATGAGAAATACAAGGGGAGAGGAGGGGGCTCGTGAGGAGGTACGAGAGGGTTCGCGAGGAGGTGCGACTGGGAATACAGGGCGGGGGGGGGGCTTGCAACGCCAGCAACGTGGGTGGTGACCCGGTCGAAACTCCAGTACTGGGCCCCGGGAAATCTGTCTGCGGCCTTGACTGCATTGGTTAAATTCCATTGTGTCCCAAGCAATGCAGTGCAGACACCACATGCCCACAAAGGGCAATGACCCCATTGGTCAGCAGAAAGGTGTTCCGTCCTTTGATTGCTCCAACCTACCAATAATCTATCTCTTTTTCTACTAATATGTGTGTGTGCATTAACTCTGTGATCACCTGCTTTGTACAAGCAGGATAGCTTGTATCCATGTACAATGCCTCATTCCATTGTCAACCTGTCATGGGACCAGGAATTTACACCTTTATACCGGGATCCTATCACTGAGCAAAACCAAGAAAAAAAACAAATTGTAATTTATTCCATAGAAACAGACGTACACACAGTGAATTACAATAAGCAAGAGGAAACACACTTACTGGGGGTCTGGGCTACAAAACCAACCTTTCCTAGTGAAATAGCACAGAAAACAAAGTCTTTACCACGTCCTTTAGATGACCGAGACTAAGCCCTGGAACTGAACTCGGCGTGCAGTTCCTGACGTCACCACTCTTTCCGCTCTGGAGGTGCTGAAATCCCTTGACCTCGAGTGAGTTCCAAACGTCCTGGTACTCTTTTTGGCTTGTAGTTCCAGTCACGACCGCTGTGAAGTATTCTGAAGTGGGACTTAAAAAAATTCTCGCCTTGAAATTTCTGAAGCCGGCTCGCATCTATTTCTCACAACGCATCTTTTGGTCAGTTCAAATTTACCGGCGCTGTCTTGGCGCTTAGAATCTGAGGTCCGGATTGGCTGCTGGGTTTCTTATAGTATTTCAGATTCATTCATGAAATACTACAGCCAATCCGAGCCTGGGAACTTTACAACTAGCCAATCAGAGGGCTGCCAGTCTTCCAAAGCTGGGCAAGTGGGTCTTCTGTATGCAATGGGGCATGCGTGTTTGGATTGGACCTCTGTCCCGCCCCCCATGACACGTCCCGTGATGCATTGGGTGACACCCCTCACACGTGCACTGCACGTGAGCACCGCAGTACTCCTGCCGGCACCAGACCTAGGCTCCACCCCCGCACCGCCTGCTGTGGCGCAACGGAGGATGCTCCTGTCTCAAATACACGGCGGCGTCGCATGACCAGAAACACTCGAGGGGTTAATGCTAACTCCCTTCATTACTCCACAGCTGGGATATACTCCGCCCCTGCCTATCAGGGGCACCCCAAACTGCTAGCCCATGAGCCCCCCTCAAAGAACCGTCTTTGAAAGTCCCAGTATATAACACAGTGTATAAAGCCTGATACATAAGGCTGCGCCTATAGTGCCCGCGACGGCGACGCGTGATGTCACCCCGTCGCCGCTACCGAAAGTTGTATTTCGTTTTGCTGCGGCGTCGCGGGCGACCCAGACATTGATTGGTTCAGGGGCTGTCACATGAGGCGACAGCCCCTGAAAAATCCAATATTCCCGGCTTCCGAAAATCGCGTCGCCACGTCGCTTTGTCGCCGTCACACTTACTATAAGCGCATCCGGGGGCTACAATGCATTTGTTTTCGGGCGACGTTGCGTCGCCGGCACTATAAGCGTGGCCTTACAAACATTCAAAGTACATAAAACACATTTTACATTTTTCCTGGCTAAAATGTCTGTCTTTTTGGTGTTAGGGATAGAATGAGAACTTTTACTTTTTATTCCCACTAGCCATAAGCCTAACACTCTGCAAACCTGGCTCACATTTGAAAAAACCCCACAGCTTTATGACTTAGCTGAAGTACCCCCTGAACCCCTATACCAGCGTTAACTGGGCATACCCCCTTATTGAAGTGAAACTTCTTTAGTGGCACCTATTCTGATGGGGTAAAACGGGAGAGATGGGGGACAAATGTGAAACGGAAATGACGTCACGGCTTCCCCCCCCCCCCCCGCATCTACTGTGAGCCGCTCCTAACAGCCGCTGCTCCCCCACACACACCCGCTGTGACATGCTGCCCACACACCTGCTGTGACATGCGGCGCCGCTCCTTACGGCCGCTGTTACCCCCCACACGGCCACTGCCATGGGTATAGCAAGATGGATGCCGCAGAGCTTCCGGTGCTGCAGGTGTAATAAGATGGCGGAAGCCCCGCAAGTACTCCGGCTGAGAGAGGAGGAGGAGCCGCTGCTCAGCCTCTCTCCTCCCTCTTCCCTACCTCCGCTTCCCTGTGTCCCGCTGACTAAAGGGCGCCGCTCTCCTCACACGGCCGCCCGCTGCGCCGCTCCTAACGGCCGCCAGTCCCAGCTGCCATGCCTCGCATGCACAGTTGTGATGGCGCCGCTGACGGACGCCACACATGCGCAGAAGCGGCAGGCAGCGGCGCCATTCCCCCCAAACGTGCACTGCCATGCTGCGCATGCGCTATTCCCCGCGCCCGCTGACATGCCGCGCATGCGGTAGTCATGGTGACGCTCACGGACGCCACATGCCTGCCTCCTGCTGCTAGCTCATCTCCGGGCCGGTCACCGACCCCCTGCCCGGCGGGATGTCTGTCGGACATGGAGACCCGCGCCCTGCTGGATATCTGGGGGGAGGCGGACGTGCAGGGATCCTGCCGGACCCGAGTCCCGGGATCCTGCTTCTCCCCCTGGACCCCCGTGCAGGGGAGGTGAGCAGGCGTTGGAGACCTAGGAGCTGAGGGGGGCCGAGCAGGAAGAAGAGGAGTCGCCCCACCCTGGGGAAGAGGGGGGGCCCAAGTCATCCCAGGACAACTTCACAGGAGGACTACAGGGAGGGCTCTTCCTGCTACACCGAGCACCCGATCAAGGTGGAGGAGGGGCCCAGCATTGACATCCGTCATTCATATATACTCGTACTTTCCTCCTGTGTCACACACGAGCACTCAGACACACACTGTCACACACACAAGCACTCAGACACACACTGTCACACACATTCACGCGCGCGCGCTCTCAGTCACGCGCGCGCTCTCTCAGTCACGCGCACACTCTCAGCCACGCGTGCACTCTCAGCCATGCGCGCACTCTCAGTCACGCACGCACTCTCAGTCACGCACACTCTCAGTCACGCACACTCTCAGTCACGCACACTCTCAGTCACGCACACTCTGTCAGTCAGTCACACGCACATATGAGGAATTCACACTTAGCTATTTGCACTAATACAGGGGATGTGTGCCGAGCACGTGCATTCTAAGTCAAATTTATTTGCGTTTTGACAATGAAATTGTATTTTGATTTTTAATTTAAACATCACCAACACAAATACAATTTCTGTGACAAAAGTCAAAGAAGTTTCACTTACTATGCGCGTGCACAGCAAACACAGCTTTTTTAGGGACCCCTGTATGGTTCTGGGGATATGTTGCATCCCTATGCCCCTTTTACCTTTCTGGTCTGTGCTGAAGCAGGGACTCCCGGCAGTGAGCTGCAAGAATGTTTTCAGGGTAGGATTTTGACCGGAGCATTGTGCCTATATGTATCCGGGATTCTGACCTGATTCCGGCTACATTATTGGGGTATCCAGCAACTCTGGAACCCCACTACCTAGACACAATCTGACAACATTTTCCCCGCAAAACCCACCCTGAAACTCATAGCCCAGCAATCTTTGCTTACTGGCACTCCTGGAGAGGCAAAATCATAAAAATCCTTTATTGTAGCATATTTTTCATACAATGCTTGGCAGTACATATACAACAGTCATGCCCAAGAGCTGATACTATAGGACCCCAAAACATGGATCAGGGGCAACCAAGTGGGCTTGACCTTTATTAGTGAGCCTGGTTACCCCCTCACCGTCACACAACCATATTGAAATGAATAATAATAATGAATTCTCAATAACAATTCTACTATCAATTCCTCTTCAATTGCTGGCTTGGCATTTCCCCCCCCCGCCGCCCCCCCATATCTCCATTGAGCTACTCCCTGCTCACAAAACAAGTGGACTTAACGATTGCAGGAATTTATTAAGCTTTTATTGTGCCAGTTTATCCAAACGTTCCATGTTACACATCAAACCTAGCCTCTCTTTTTATTATTGCTCAGGATAGCCCCGGGGGGAGGTGGATATATGCGCACATACCAGCAGCGACAATAAACATTTATCTTAAACCTGTTCCTAATCCTTATCACAACAAGGTGTTAGACAAGGAACACTATTGATTCTGTATTGCACAGTACTAGAAATCAAAACCTTTGATTAAAAAAATCTGAGAATCTTTTTTGAAAATATTTCTGCACATCATACAATAATAATAATATAATAATAATAATAATAATAATAATAATAATAATAATAATATAATAATACTGCCTTAACCAATGCCTACTTCAGAAGGCTTACAATCCATGTGGGGAAAAGGGGGAATAGGGAAATTGGTCCGGCTCAGCTAAAGAAGTGACTTTCTGGAGTGGTGCTATCTGGCATAGAGACTGTGGGTATATAGAGAAAGTGCATCACACTTTCTTTCTCTATATACTTCGGAAGGCCACACAATCCTATCTTCTTACAAAATAACGGGAGAATAAATATTTACATGCTGATGCCTGTGTGAAAACTACCACCCTATGCAGAATTACCCAAGATAATTAGGCACAGAACATCAAAAAATTGGAAAACCCAAAAACGAAGGCAGACAAAGGCCGTTCTGCCCAAGGAGTCTGCCCACAAGCTGGCTGGCAATGCCAGGAAGTCAGTGGCAATGGTATAACCATATATGAATGTATGTATGTTCTGTATGTATATCTTCATTTACAGTGGTTGACAAATCACCAAAAAATCTACTCGCCACACAAAAAAATCTACTCGCCACCTAGTACCAAACGTGTGCTGCTTGGGCCAATATTTACTCGCCCGGGGGTTAAATCCACTCGCCCGGGGCGAGCAAATATATAGGTTTGTCGAACACTGTTTTCATTTATATAGCGCCATTCATGTACATAGCTCTTCACAGCAGTAATACACGTGACATAATAATATAACACGTTGTGGGAATAAGCGCTTCAGACATGAAAGTAACACTAGGAAACGGATCCCTGCCTCTAATAGCTTACAATCTAAGGCCTTGACTATACCAAGTGTTGCAGGGTGGCAGCGCTATTCTGTGACATCACCCAGCACTGCCGCCGAGCAGCATCTTGATTATACTGGGGAGAGAGGGCAGAGGAGGCGTGGCGGAGGCGCGTCCGTGAGCTGTTTGACCTCATTGGCTGAACTGCTCACGTGACACGACCGTCACAAGAAAAAAAACACATTTTCTAAGTCTCTTCCCCAGCCGTCCGCTTTACAGTACGGCGCGGCGCGACCGTCGCCAGCGGTATGAGCAGTTTCATCGGATTTATGCAACTTGCTTTGGTGCCACTACACGCGATGCCGCGTGCGTTTTTGGGTATAATCACGGCCTAAGTGGTAAGTGGGGAGAACTTACAGAGACAGTAGGAGGGTGTTCTGGTAAGTGCGTCTGCAGGGGGTCAGTGCATCTGAGATGTGTATTATTAGCCATGGAGCTACCCATGTGCTTCGTTAAAGAGGTGTATTATAAGAAAGGTCCTAAAGGTGGAGAGAGAGGGGGCCAGTCGGATGTTAAGAGGAAGGGAATTATATGGTTTTTTTAAAACCAGTAAGACCTCCTCCATCCATTTAATGGGGTGAAGGAGTAGCTTTGTAATTGGGTTCACCTGCTTCACAGGCAGTGTTCCTATTTGAACCCCAGTCTTAGCCCTACCTGTGACCTCGAGCAGGTCGCGTGAGCTCTTTTGCCTCAGGTACAGACATTAGATTGCCAGCTCTTTGTGGCTGCAAATATTCTATGCATCAAAAAGTAAAGGAAATGTACAGCAAAAAATATTCAATTACAACAGTAATATACTGTATTAGTAAGAATTGATACAGTGTGAAAAAGCACCAGGCACGCTGAAATTTATTTTCAATACACAATGGTGTTTATTTTACCAAAAGAAAAAAAAAACAATGTTTCAGCCATAAAGGCCTTCATTATAACCCTGATGAAGCCCGTTATGGCTGAAATATTGGTTTTTCTTTTTGTATTGAAAATACAGCCCGGGCTGATTTTTGCAAATGTACTATGTACAGGGCTGTGTACATGGTCAGCAAAGTATAAGTTAAATATTATTTCCAGGAAATGCTTATGTTCTCTCCTATGCTATGATGTATTTAATGCATACATCAACAAAAATGAATCCTAATTAAATGACCCAACCAAAATTGTACGTATATAAATAATAGCTTTGCACTCGGCTCAATCAACACATCGAGCATACAAAATAAAATTAATTGTAATAAAACATGAACATTGTTATTAGGCATTATTACTCAAGAGTCAGTGTCATATGTGCATTATAGAATTTAAAACTATGCTAAGCAATAAAAAAAATAACTTCAGCAGTCAACCCAGCTTTCTAATAATGCAGGTACATTATGCAGCCCCAGCATCGACATGGACTGTGTATATTGAATGAGTGATGTAAAGGATCATTTATTAAGAGCTTAAAACAAACGGCATTATATTTATAATAAGAGGAGCGTGCTCTCACACTCATTAGGACTAGAGTAGTATTTGACTTTGTGACTAAATAAATCATCACTTATGTTCCCATTTGGTGTTTGCTAAAACTGAAACATAATCCAGGTTAATTACAGTTGCCAGAGGTAACTTGTGCAATGCTACAATGAAATTAAAACCTGTCAAATAGGAGTGACATAGGCACATACTTGAAATGCAAAATAATGCATTTACACCTTGAATTGTATTGTCTGGTGTGAATGACAAATCTGCCAGATATGCCCTGGGGAGTATTTTAATTATATTAATAAAAATGTTATTTAAATGAAGTTGTAATGTTGCCTCTTATACAAAATGAACAAGGTTAAGTTATAATTATATTGTTTATAGAGTTGAATGAAAATAACATCTTTATTGAAACTGATAACAGTTGTCTATGCTGAACAAGTAGTTGAATTGGATGCACATTTACTGCTAACCATGCAGAACTGTGCATTGTTCAAATGTAAAACAAATATATAATCGCCGCGCTTCTCCATGTAAGGAGCATGCAGCTGGCGAAGGGATCGGCCATACAAATGTGAGAAACAGAAAGTGAATCCCTGCGCTTCTCTCTTTGGGATAGCAATAAATGGGGAATATATATATATATATATATATATATATATATATATATATATATATACAGGTGAACCCCGTTATAGCGCGGTCCTCGGGGTCCACTCTGAGGCCACCGCGTTAGTAACGGGGTCGCGAAAAAACAAAATGGCCACCGCAATTTAAAAAAAAAAAAGATGGCCGTTGCATCAGTCCTACCGCGTCCGCCGGAGGGAAAGCTGAGAACTCTCCCTGCGTTCCCAGACCCAGTGGGGCAGCGGCAACCGCACAAATCTCTTACCTGGCATTTGGCAACTCTGCTCCCGGTGCCTGTCAGTGTTCGGAATGCCCAGCATATCACTGCTGTGTTAGGATCGCACTGCGCATGTGCATGGGATCGGCTTTCAAAGAAGAGACTGTGGCGTCCCTGCTTTGTTTACATGAGCCATGTGCAATGCGCTGTTCATGGCTATGACTAAAATAAGTGTGTTAGTGTAAGGGTGTGTTTAAGTGTGTGTAAGTGTGTTAGTGTCATTGTGTGTGTAAGTGTGTTAGTGTCATTGTGTGTGTGTAAGTGTGTTAGTGTAAGGGTGTGTTTAAGTGTGTGTAAGTGTGTTAGTGTCATTGTGTGTGTGTTTAAGTGTGTTAGTGTCATTGTGTGTGTCAGTGTGTGTAAGTGTGTTACTGTAAGGGTGTGTTTAAGTGTGTGTAAGTGTGTTAGTGTCATTGTGTGTGTGTAAGTGTGTTAGTGTAAGGGTGTGTTTCAGTGTGTGTAAGTGTGTTAGTGTCATTGTGTGTGTGTAAGTGTGTTAGTGTAAGGGTGTGTTTTACATACTTTTTGTTGTATTATATATGTTATCACTTCATTTGTGTTGCTTATTATTCAATTTTTAATCCTTTTAATAAACTTTTATGTCATGTTTATGTTGAACATTTAGTGCGTCTCCATGGTTACTGGTGTCAAATGACCCCGCGGGGTCATGTTGCCATGCCGTGACGTCACATGGCCCCGCTGGGACAGTACACGCCAGAACCCCAGAGGAGCAGGGGGAACAGGCAGCCCACATATCACAAGCCGCACACACGGCGCGCACGCGCATGGCCCTCACCGAGTGCAGCGAGTGCACAGAGTGCCCACAGAACACCGTGTTAGAGAAGGGGATTACTGTGAGTAGGGAGGGGGGTTACTGTGAGTAGGGAGGGGGGTTACTGTTTGAGCAGGGAGGGGGATTACTGTGAGTAGGGAGGGGGGTTACTGTTTGAGCAGGGAGGGGGGTTACTGTTTGAGCAGGGAGGGGGGTTACTGTTTGAGCAGGGAGGGGGGTTACTGTTTGAGCAGAGAGGGGGGTTACTGTTTGAGCAGGGGGGATATTTTTAGCAGGAGGGTACTGTGAGCAGAGGGGGGGATACTGTGAGAGAGGGGGGGTACTGTATCAGGGGGGGTACTGTGTGAGCAGGGGTATACTTTGAGCAAGGGAGGGCTGTGAGCAGGGGGGGATGTTTTGTCCCAATTTTAAAAATAAAAAATAAATTAAAAAAAAATAATAATTTAAAAAAAACGGGAGCCACGTGAAAACCGCGTTATAACCGATTTCGCGTTATAACGGGTCGCGCTATAACGGGGGTCACCTGTATACATATATATATATATATATGTGATAAAAAATCACTGGCACTCCAATAGAAATTCAATAATGAATAGGTGCATGTCCCATATAAATAATAAAAGTATACATTACCGCATAGCAGCAAAAAGGAGACAGCACCTTTTTTGCTTTCTATCTCATGTGTTATACTTTGCAGCATTTAGTTATTTTCTAGTTGCTTTGCATGTAGGTTTTTGGCAAATAGTGTGATTTTTTTTGATTTATTATCTTATTCTTTATTTAGTACTGTGTCATTTGGCTCTTCCATTTATTATTTGAGTCCCTATTTACCTCATGATCGGCCGATCGTTACTACAATCCTAGGGGAATTTCTTTTCCCCTGGTTTTGTTTTTTCTCATTTTTACCCTTATTATATGGTTTTTCCAATTTGTTTTTTTTTTGTATAGATATTATAGTTCCATCATTTACAACAGCTATGTATTATGTGGTATGTGTTTAGGTATGTTTTAGTTATTTTATCTTGGCATTACTAATTAAATCCATTTTATATTTTCACCACATATTTTTTGAGTGCTCCATTTTGACCCTCTTTTCTCTTCCTGTGTTTTCATTGTCTTTGGGTCGGTCGCACCGCCAGAGGGTATTATTCACCCTGACGTCTGGTTTGTGTATTATTTGACTATCTTGAGCTGATTTGACAGCGGCACTAATTTTGTGTGTTGTGTATATATATAGTGTAAAAATCTATAAGATTAAAGTCTCCTTTATCTTATAGATTTTTACACCATATATGTATTCCCCATTTATTGCTATCCCAAAGGGAGAAGCGCAGGGATTCACATTATTCAAATGCCTTCTTGTTTGCATGATCATGATCGCATTGTGCGGAGAGAAGGGCTGGGTTAGGGCATGAACAGGAAATTCTGCTTAGTTTGTAGACTTCATGGCTTTGTATATACTACACAACTTCATGCTCTAAAATTACTTCATAGTAAAGCAGATATTCATGTTTTGAGCCTTCCTTTCATGAAAATGACCATGATGTATGTAAAAGCAATTCCAAAAGGATAACATTTCTCTTGCACTTACCCCTGCCATGATGAAGGCTGTCCTCATCCTCATCACCATCCTTGTCCTGTGTGGGCAGCAACAGTACAATTAAAAAAATAGAAACTAATGGAAGAACGTCTGTGAAGAACTAGAATAGCCCCCAACAGTTTGTCTGTTGTATGCACATCAAGTTATATTATAAATGGGAATCAGTATTGCAGACCTGAGGAAGAGCGAGAACTCTCGAAAGCTTGTCATAATATTCACTGTTAGTCCAAATAAAAAAAGGTATCCCCTAATCCTGAAGTACTCATATAATGAGAAGGAACATTGGCAGGAAGTCCTAGAAACCATCGGGCGGTAACTGCCATTGGCTTGCTTGGCAGTTACAATCAGTTTGGGCATAATATCCTGCAATCGCTGTGATGTCTTTATAATAATAATATCTATGTAACCCTCCCTGCCCGGCTTCTAGAGAGATTACATTGGTGTGTTATGTATGGCTACTCCACATGGGTTACCTTGACTCAGGGGGCGGGATTCAGGCGGCTGTGCGATGAGGTCTCAAGGTTGTAGAATAATGGGCGGCAGGAATTATTTGGAGTACAGCTGTCATTTATTTGTGATCCCAATCACAGGGTCCACTCATACCCATTTTGATAATGTTGCACTGTATTTTATATCAGACATACATGAATATAGTTCTTCCATTAGTGCCCACTCTTTACAAATGAAGGGAGGTGCATTTACTTAGCTGCTCTACGTAGATGTGGAACCCGATCCCCCTTGTTGCATCGGGACATCATCGGGACATCATCTGGACATCATCAGGACATCATCTGGACATCATCAGGACATCATCGGTATTAAGTAAATTTCACTATGCACCTACGTGAATCCTTTGCGGTTAGAGCTGATCCGCCGACACCCGGGAGCACTCTTTCCTCAGGCCCTCTGTGGCATGCCGTATATTCCCTTTCCTGTAATATTCAGGACTTCATTCCTTATTTTGGGGAAGTAGAGAGATTGGAAGGAGCGCACGAACAAAATGGAGCAGGAAGGGACCTAGAGTCAAAACATTTGACTTTTGACTCTGGGTCCCTTCCTGCTCCATTTGGTTCGTGCGCACCTCCCAATCTCTCTACTTCTGCAAATCACCATTGGAAGCTGCACAGCCAGTCAGCCACACCAAGGGAAAGGGAGTGCTTTTACCAACTGAGGGGAACCTGCCAATGAGACTGATTGTGGTTGGGCTTGCACTACCCACCACCTGTCTTCAGGAGGACTATACCCATTATTGTTGTGTATTTTCACTATTTCATATTTATGATTATGGATTCCTTTGGATGTTGGTTCTGGCATGATATATATTATTATTGGCCTGGCATTGGAGCGCTTTTGCCATTTTCTATCTTATTTTGGGGATTCTTAGGTAACAGGTACTGTCCCTATCTAAAACATAGTAAACAGGGGCCCTGGTCGGTGCTCTTTCTTTATAACCATTACTTATCTACTCTCCCTGAGGCTCCTCTCCTCTTGTCCTCCTGGAACCTAGCCTTCTCGAGCTTTCCCCTCTCCATATACAGTATACTCACTGTTACCAGACAGGGTGGGGCCCGGTACACATTAACCATACTAGTAACCCCTTGGGGGGGGGGTGTTACAACTGTATTTATATAGCATTTTTCTCCCAATGGGACTCAAGGTGCTTCACGCATTTAAAGCAGTTACAAAAATCAAAAGGAACACAGTTAAAGCTATAAAAGAAACCAACACAAGACACAGATATACACAAATAAAGGATGAACTGAATATAGAACAGAATAATATTGCAATGGTTAAATGCTGATAGGTTAGTGTTGACTCATCAAATGCCTGGGCCATGGTTTAAATTGGCCTAGATGCTCCTCAAACATTAACTTTGTTTTAATTTCTCTTTTTTTTTTATTTTATATTCTCCATTTTGCCCATTGAGGGTATATGTTGCACATAAACAACCTTTACTCTTCGGGTAAGGGAATCCCTTTCCTATTGTTACTTTCATGCCTGAAGTGCCTATTCCCACTACGTGTTATAATATTATGTTAGGTGTATTACTGCTGTGAAGCGTGTGTACCTGGATGGCACTAAATAAATAAATAAAGATATACATGCTGTGACATAGTCCAAAGATGTTAGGCAGCTTTCTGCCCCATTTTAGAGCAGAAAGTGCAGGAATAGCTAAAAATGATCCGTTCCACAGCTTCCCATTAACTCAGGCAGCTGGATGGAAAATCCAGACCACAGATTACAATGGCTCTAGTTCTCCCTCACCTGCTCTTCTAATCACATGCACAGGTATTTAGAGCAGAGAGGTTTTGCATTTGACTCTCTCTCCTTGGAGCCTGGGGGCTGGGGGTGTCGCTACTCTCCTGCATCCAGTATCGAGGTTGACGGCCTCTCCACGTATCACAGTACCAGAGGATTTGCCTGGACACCCCAAACAGATAAGACAAACAAATGGTTACTGCTGTTGCTAAAAGACTGTGCTGTATCTTGTGTCCCTAAATGAGAGAGCATTGTTTTAAGCTGGGGAACCAGTTTAGTTGGCCAGCAGCTGTTAGAGAGACTGATTCTGATGTGTAGTTAGATCCCTGAAAGGGATAGGATTTGCTTATATGATTTTGGTTTTATTTCTTGAAATAACAGTGTGGGAAATATTGTAACACTGAAATGTGTGAACTGCTGAATGAAAGTATCTGAGTACCTCTAACCTACACATGTTAAAGCTGCAGTACCTTACTTGGATGAAAATAAAGCAGGCAGAAGCCTGAGTTAAGCAGCATAATACTTTGCATGATCCTGTTTGTTGTATAATTAACCCTAGAAGACTGTGTCGGGAAGAACCCAGACAGACGTCAGCACTACAAAAGAGGGGCGTTTGTCACAATGCATACATACCTTTATCGTCAGTTATATTAGCCATTCAAGTGAATGACCATTGAGGATCAGTAATTGCTTTCGCACTTTATTGAATTTACCACCTAATTTCCTTCTAGAAGAGATTTCAGCAACAGTGTCCTGGAGAGTTACCTAGAATTTGGGGACGAGCAGTATCAATAATCACAGGCATCAGACGGGACTTTTCCTGATGTTTTCCAACAGCTAATATGTTACGGCTTCTACTACTAAATCGCACATGATCTACTCGCTTTCCGATTCAGATGCCTGTATTTGTGTTAAGTACAGCACAGATCTTAAAGGGCTCATTTTAATTCCAACAACTAAGACACAAGGATTTCTCTAGAATTCAACCTATTGTGTTACATGGCTTATACGGGTTTACCACATGAATGGACAAAGCCACTGGAACCAGCTGAAAATATGTCTCATGTCATATGATTCATCAATGCAGCTCAGCCCCAGGCCAAGTACCACAAAGGTGGATGCAGGTTCTAGAAAATACACAATGAACATCACTTATCAAAACAGGTTCAATCTTCAGCGTTGTGTTTTTTTAAAGCAAAGATATACAACTGCAACTGTTAGGCCCCATCCATAGTGTGCGTGACCGCGTGCGCGCGGCGTGAACAACATGCCGCTCCGTTATGAAGCAGGCCATAGAGCGCGCGATGAAGCGCGACGGTGCGGCAGTGTTTTCAGCAGACAAGAGAATTCGTTTTTGTCACAGAACGGCCGGGTCACGTGAGCGGTTCAGCCAATGAGCCGCCGACATTCCACTGCCGGCACGTGACGGGGCTCTCTGACATCAGCACACGGCGCGCCGGAAGCTGGGTAAAGCTTACTTCTGGCCCACTGATGTCAGAGAGCCCCGTCGCACGCCGGCAGTGGAAGCTCAGCGGCGTGGGCCAGAGAAAGGAAGAAGGTTATAGGCAGCTGAGAGTCGGGGCCCTGCCGTGACCAGCAGCAGGGCCTGGCCAGAGGTCGGGGGAAATGTACAGCGCCGGCCGGCCCGGGCCCGCCAAACTAGCGGACCCCCACAGACACTGGGCCTGACCCAAGACAAGTCTATATTTTTATATGTATCGGTGGTATTTTTTATATGTATTGGGGGCTTGGGAGTATTTTTGTATGTATTGGGGGGCTTGGGGGAATTGTTATATGTATTGGGGGCTTGGGGGTATTTTTGTATGTATTAGGGGGATTGGGGGTATTTTTATATGGGTTGGGGAGTTTTTTTTAAAAATATGGTATGTGTGTGTGTGTATGTATATATACTCAGGTGAGTGTTAGGACCTGCTACGGTCATGCCTTGTAAGTGGCAGCAGGCTTAAGACGCTTTGGCCAAAGGGTTATATATATACACTTAGTTAAGTTATGGTGGGTAGTGGAAGTACTGTGTGCTGGGTGAATATGGTGAAAGGTGAAGTTGCAGACCTGTCTAAGCCATGCAAATGAGCATACAGTAATATTTCCATTTGCTAGATATGTATGTATGTATGTATGTCTTTATTTACATAGCGCCATTAGTGTACATAGCGCTTGACATTAGTAATACACATGACAATCATATAAATAACAAATAATACAAATAACAGATCATGGAAATAAGTGCTTCAGACATAAAAGTTACATTTCGGAAGAGGAGTCCATGCTCCGGGGAGCTTACAATCTAATTGGTGGGGAGAACGTACAGAGACAGTAGGAGGGCATTCAGGTAAGTGCGTCTGCAGGGGGCCAAGCTTTATGTATCGTATATAGTATTAGCCACGGTGCTACTCATATGCTTCTTTAAGCAAGTGTGTCTTAAGGTGAATTTTAAAGGTGGATAGGGAGGGTGCTAGTTGGGTATTGAGGGTAAGGGCATTCCAGAGGTGTGGGGCAGAAAGTGAGAAAGGTTTATGGTGGGAGAGGGATACAAAGGGGGTAGAGAGAAAACATCCTTGAGCAGAACGCAAGAGTCGGGATGGTGCATAGCGAGAAATTAGGGCTGAGATGTAAGTAGGAACAGAAGAGTGTAAAGCTTTAAAAGTGAGGAGGAGAATTGAGTGTGAAATGCATCATTTGATAGGAAGCCAGGAGAGTGATTTCAGCAGGGGACACGCTGAGACAGATTTCAGAAATAGTAGAGTGATTCTGGCAGCAGCCTTTAGGATAGATTGTAGGGGAGACAGGTGAGAGGCAGGAAGGCCGGAGAGCAGGAGGTTACAGTGATCGAGGCGGGAGAGAATGAGGGCCTGAGTCAAAGTTTTAGCAGTCCAGCAAAAGAGGAAAGGGTGTATCTTTATTATATTGCGGAGGAAAAAGCGACAGGTTTTAGATATGTTTTGAATGTGAGGGGCGAATGTGAGAGAGGAGTCGAGTGTGACCCCTAGGCTGCGTGCTTGGGCTACTTGGTGAATGATGGTACTTCCAACACTAATGTGGAAGGAGGAAGTAGGGCTAGGTTTGGGAGGAAGTATAAGGAGCTCTGTTTTTGCCATGTTAAGTTTCAGTCGGCGAATGGCCATCCAGGATGATTCCAGAGAGACATTCAGAAACTTTGGTCTTATAGCAGGTGTAAGGTTAGGGATTGAGAGGTAAATTTGTGTGTCGTCAGCATAGAGGTGATATTTAAACCCAAAAGATGTGATTAGGTCACCTAGAGAGAGCGTGTAAAGAGAAAAGAGAAGAGGTCCCAGGACAGAGCCCTGGGGTACCCCCACAGAGAGATCCATAGAGGAGGAGGTGTTAGCAAAAGAGACACTGAAAGTACGATGGGAGAGGTAAAAGGAGATCCAGGATAAAGCTTTGTTCCGAATACCAAGATTATGGAGAACGTGAAGGAGAATGTGTGTGTATGTATGTATGGGGGGGTTATATGTATTTTTTTTATATGTACTGGGTAGGTAGTTTTTTTTCAATGCATTTGGGGGGGTGGGGGAGGTTGTATATATTTTGGAATTGTGTGGGGGGGAGGGAATGAGTGAGTGTGGGGTAATTGACTTGAAGGAGGGAGAGAAGAGAGGGGGTGAGTGAGGAAAAGAGGGAGTAAGAGTGAGACGCAGAGGAGAGAAATACATGCAAGGCAGGAGAGTGAGAGGGGTTGAGACGGAAGGGAGAGAAATGCATGGGAAGAAGGGGGGGCAAGAGAGGGGGCTTGTGAGGTGTGAAATGGGGGGGGAAAAGGGGGAGGAGCAGCTCGCAATACCACCAACACAGGGGGGGGGGGACCCTGCTTAAAATGTTTGTCCTGGGCCCCATGATTTCTGTTGGCGGCCCTGCTTATAGTAGAAAGACTCCCTCTCCTCCCAGTAAGATCACACCCAGGCAGGAAGTTTATGCAAACAGGAACGGTCTTTATTGATTACACCACAACACAGCAGTGGTCTGCCTAATCACAGCTTCTCAGGATCAACTATCTACTGGATGATGGTCCCTGGTCAACCACTACAGGTCAGGGCCCCTGCAGCTGTCCTAGCTCTTCCCGACTTCCCTATCAGGAGTCAAGGTATAGGTCCACACTCACTCTCCCCAAGGGGAAGAGGAACAGGGAAGGCCCCAATCTCTGGTTCCCTGTGTGCGACCGGCCTCTCTCATTGGGGAGAGGCACACCCTAAATTTGGGTTGGCACTGTCCTTAAGTACAGCTAGGAATAGGGCATCAGGTCTGTCCCATGATTGGACATGCTCAGGCAAGTCACTCAAGTGCAGCTCCAAAGAGGGGAAAACCACATGTTGACTACTGGCAGCCTGATTCTTCCAGGGCTTACTGCCAGGAGTAGGGCAGGTTAGTAGCCACAGGTGGCATGGCTACACATGCTTATATGATTTTGAATTATAGCATGTGGAAAACAGCAGTTAGAGGGGAACAGGTTTTTTGTTTGCTGCTAAATTGCCATTTTCCAAAAACGTACTGGACATTTTTGACTTGTTTTGGAATCAATGGCTTTAGATTTAGGTAATCTGGTTCCAGATTCTTGCGACCTTGTTTTATTTTCCTGGGCCGTGAAAACCAAACGTCTGGGTAGATCCTCAGAAGGTCGCAAATTTTTCAACGTTCCTTTATCTCAATGTAATCTATCCATATCCAGAACGTGTGTCCCCAAAGGTGCTTCGCGATTCAAAGTCCTGGCATTGTCCTTCAAAATAATGTATCAATACATTTGAATGGACCTTAGGACATTTTCATGGACCTTACCATATGGTAATGAGCAGTTTACCTAACAGCGCAGATCCTTAGACCCCAGTTACTGCTGGCGCATGATAATAACGCTACGGTATTTAGCACCTTCCTAAAGCCGCCCTTACTCACTTACACATCCTGATTATCAGGGCGTTATTTCTGGGACTAGCCTAAAAGCAATGTAGAGTATAGGACTTAAACCTTTCATTGCAAAAAGCTACATGTGTCAAATAAAGGTATATATTAGGGATCATATATTGTAAATGTCTGAAACACATCATAAACTATATAATGTTTTTTTCTGTGATCAAAGAGATATCTTTGTGTGAACTAATAGCGTATATGATGTAATAATGAGTGTATAAAGTATGGGCGTACAATAATGTATATCCATATATCCTCAACAATATTAATTAATATTTCACTTATATTAATGTACAATTAAAATAAATGAAGGATAGACATCCTTCATTTATTTTAAGTGTTCATTAATATAAATGAAATATTAATTTTGCTGAGGTATGTATGAATATACCTTATAGTACAGAAAAAAGAAATTAAGTAGCGCCATAGTATAATATTGAAAAAGTGTGTTTGAATATATGTGGTGATACATATAAATTGTACAAGGAAATTAATCTAGAAAATGTGCCTGTGCTGAGAAAAATTTCTATTAGTGAAAAAAAGGCGCTAAAAAAAGCAAACTAAAAGAACACACTCTAAAAAATACATGAAAAAGAGTGAAAATTCATATAAATAAAAATATTCAAAATGAACAAAACATGTGCAATAGTCCAACCTTTAGATGAGTCCTGAAAAGTTCAAATAGGGACAGATTGAAAGTCCAGGGGTCCAAAGCTGCTCTCAGATGGAAAAACCAATTCCAGCAGAAATCTATAGAAACGAAAAGACAGAGTGCGCACGCCCCATAGTGTAAAAAAGAACATTTAATATTAAAAAGGGATTGGGAGAGGGATTAGGAACACTCACAATGGTATAAGTAAATCAAGCGATTTGTGATAATATTCACCGCCAACGAGGTATACACCGTCCTGGATCACACCAACAGTTCTGATCGATTTTTTACAGATTTTTTACAGATAAACTTTATCGAGTTTACAGGAAGGCAAAAAATATTAAGAATATTCTAGTTCCGAGTACATTAAGACCGGTTGATGCGGCTACCAATGCCGCACACTGTGGAGTTCCGGTGGCACTCGGAAGTTTCCGTGGTACTCTGAAGTTTCCGTGGAACTCTGAAGATTAGGTGGCCGATGGCACTGCAAAGGTTATAAGAAAAATATATGAGACGCAACACTCAATAAATAAAACTCACTGTTTTTAGAGGATCCGTGCAAGGAAAAGAACGCCGTGGAAAGCTCGGACGCCAGCACCAGCACAAACGCCATGAGCCACGGACTGGAACCTTTATACGAATGGGACTTTGGACTTACGTGAGTGCCTCCATTGAAAAATATGTTTTTAAGGGTTAAGAAGCACCTAAGATTTCTCTCTTTTTTCTAAGGAAAAGAGCTCGGCAAACTGAAGCTGTTTCAAAAAAGTAGAAGCGTTGCGCAAACTGGGGGGTGCGCCCCCCAAGGGGCCGCAAAATTATCTGCGGGGGGCGCGGGGTTTACAGATGCCCCGTGTGCTACCAGAAGGCACTTAAACTAAGTCGCGGGACCTCTGTAAACTGCACTTACCTTGGCTCCGGCGGCTTCTTAGACGCGTCACCATGGAAACGTGGCATCAAATGACGCCGCAAGGTCATGTGACGTCACGTGGCCATGGCAACGTGACGTCATGATGCCAACGCCGGAGTCGAGGTAAGAGGGGGGGGGGGGACCACGGAGAGAAGGGAACTGCCGGCATGGGGGCGCAAGGAAAAAAGTTTGCGCTCCCATGTTCTAGAGCATGGAGGTAGTATGACGTTTCTGTCCTACATGAGCCCTTTGTAGGGTGGATGAGACTCATTCACAAAAGGAGGAGTTAGGGAGGAGTTACCTGGCGCACAGATTATAATGAGATGTTTCCCAGCGTGCACCTCTCTGTGTCCCTTTTCTCCTTTCCATCTGCACGAACAAATCCACCAGGTATGAGGTCGTTTTCTTGCTCTAAGATTTTCTGTGCATACATCAGCCCCTGGATCCTCACATGATGAGTCTGGAAGAAAGATACATTGTCCTCGAATTTTTTTGGAGGCGAAGAGAACTTGCCTGGCTCAATGCAATTGCACTGCTGTTATATTTCCTGCATTGTATATTTATTTATCCTCCATTATGATTGTTGCAAGTTTCATTTAAAGCAGAAGTCCAAGGGGAAGTTTTAAAAAAATTATTTTCCCCTTTAATCTGTGCATCAATACAATCCATACAATGATAGGTAATTAGCTCAGTTGCCGATCGATCTGTTCTCCTGTGATCAATAAGTGAAGATTCGGCTCGGGGGTTCACTAAATGGCTGGCAGTGCAGCAGAAGAGGACCAAAGATGCAAAGTTATGTGGGAAGATCATGTGAACAGGCAGTCACTAGATACAATTGGTGCACTGCTAGAGAGAGGGCAGGGCTCAAAAAGGGGTGTGCCAGAGCCTGTTTCAGAAGAGGAAGGGGATGTGACTTTGTAAATGGTTGCTGTAGAAACCAAAAAGGCTTGTTACATTATAATACATTAAAAATTTAATTTCGAGTTGTTTTTAAAAAACAATGCTACAAGTATTTTCTCATAGCCAGGCCAAGGGCACCCACAGCCATCCTAGCTCTTCCCCACCTCCCTAGCAGAGGCAGAGGTATGGTCCACACTCACTCTCCCCGGAGGGAAGAGCACATGGGAAGGCCCCAATCTCAGGCTCCAAATTGTGTGACCTGCCTTCCTCAGAGGGAAGGAACACACTAACTTTAGGGTGATCCTGTCCTTAAGTACAGCCAGGAGGCGGGCACCCCATTGTCCCAGCTACAACAAGATGTACCACCCCCTGCTGTCACTCAAGTGCAGTACCAAAGATGAGGGGGAAAACCCCATAGCAACTACTGGCAAGCCTGTTAATACCAGGGTTTTCTGCAAGCCCATTGTGTAGAATAGTAGCCAGAGGGTACTCCGCTACACAATATATTGCAAGCTCCACGGGGCAGGGATTTGTGCCTGCAAAATTACCCTGTATAGTGCTGTGTATACTGGCAGTGCTATACAAGGGGGGAAAAAACATATTATTTAAGAAGAGTGATGTCTTCTAAGTAGTCTCTCTCTGTTTATGTTTTTAGAACATAAACCTTATATCAAAAATAAGAGGTACAAAGAGCTTTGTCCAATGTTTAGCAGGTGTAGCATCTAGAAATACTTTGCTGGGTTATACGTGAAGCTTTGTTATGGGTTAAGGTGTCTGACCGGTTGTTTACGCCAAGTCACGACAATTGGAGTTAATGCCCATTTAAATGTGTTTGTTGATGCATAACGGAGCTTCATGAACCTGGGGACTCGTATCATTACACAGCGTGGCAGGCTCATTTTCAAGGTATGCAGATACTCAGCATCATTATACAGTGTGGCATGCTCATTAATAAGATATAGCGATACTCACTATAATTATACAGCGTGGCATGCTCATTACCAATGTATTAATCTAGTCAGCATCATTAAGCTGCGGCCCTTTAGTGCGCACAACCTCGCGCACGGCACATTTAAAAACATTAAGTCAATCAGGTCGGCCATACTGCGTGTGACGTGGTGCGCACGGCAGGATTTTGAGGAGACAAATACATTTGTTTTGTAGTGCGACGGCCGCGTCACGTACGTTTGAGCCAATGAGGGCGAACAAGCCTGGTGATGTCATGCCACGCCTCCCCTTCAGAGTCCAAAGATTGCTCAGGCGAAAGGCGCGCGCCTACTTGCTCTCTGTCGCACACGCGCCTGCACTATGTCTGACGCCTTATACAGCACGGCATGCTTATTATCAATGTATAGAGATCGTCAGCATCATTATACAGTGCGGTATGCTCATTATCATTGTGTGGAGATACTCAGTACCATTATACAATGGGGCATGCTCATTATCAATGTATAGAGATACTCAACGCGTCATTACACAGCCCAGCATGCTCATTATTAATGTGTAGAAGTACTCACTATCATTATACAGAATGGCATGCTCATTATAAATATGCAGAGATACTCAGCATCATTATGCAGCGGTTTATAATTTTTTTTAAGTCAGACCCAGGTCAGACACAGGACCACATTTTTTTTCCTAATTCCTTTGGTGGTCTGGGTGAGAGCAGAGAGGATTGGAGAAATAACACTGTTTTTTCACACTTGAATGAAAGAAAAATGCACAAATTATTATTTGTTTTTCTTCCCCTCCAGTTCATGTCTTCTAAGACTATTTTGTGTCTACATTTCCATCTAGGTGACTGAATATTTCCCTATGTATTGTTTACTCCAAGCTATTACTAATATTTGATTTCTCTGCTAGAAAAGCTCCGCTGACAGCTACACCTTTCTGTTTACACACAGTAACGCCTTTCATGAAAGATAGGAATTAAAGGTTCCGCTATTCAATTGAAACACACTGTGTTCAGTCATCTCCAACACAAAGCATTAGTACAGGGAAGTGAATATTTCCTTCATATAACAAAATGATGAAGCTATGCGCGGAGTATTTAGAAGTTCAGTATGTACAACCTAATCTTGATTTTTTTCCAGGACATAGGATTAAAATAATAAAGTGCCGTTCACTGCGAGGCCATGATGCCTAGCGAAAGAGAAGGCTGAGTTCAGGGTATTTGTAGATGATTCTTCTCTTAATCTGTTCACCAATGGCCTCAGGCACAGAGGTGCAATCCATCAAAATTAAACGTTTGGGAGGAAACAAGGGGACACAGAGAACTCAAACATTTTCAGTGACCTACTGTATAATTTAAAAAAAAATCTATTTACTATGTATAATTAGTCAGTAAAAACATTATTGTCTAAGCCAATGTTTTTTAACAGGGGATGCTAGGAACTGTTGGGTTCCCCGGGCATCCATAAAGGGCTCCCTGCAATTTTCATGTTATTTGAAAATTGTTGCAAATACAGAAGAATTTACAATGCATCTGATCTCAGACGCGCTATTAGTGAGGGTTGGGGTTCCTTACAATGCATCTGATCTCAGACGTGCTATTATTGAGGATTGGGGTTTCCTTACAATGCATCTGATCTCGAACGCGCTATGAGAGTGGGTTGGGGTTCCTTACAATGCATCTGATCTCGGATGCGCTATTAGTGAGGGTTGGGGTTCCTTATGTAACGGGTTTATCCCCCCCCCAATCTCACATTAGCCCGGGTACTCTTGATAACCAACTCCCATTACGTGTGTGTGATGGTGCACCTGTAGGCAACAGAACTCCTGAGTCTCCCGCTTGATGGTAGTATGGGATTATCAACAGACAGGTGGCTGAGGTAGTGGGTGCGAGTTCAACTTACATCATGTGCAGCGCCTCCACCTCATCAGGATCTATGCTTCCGCAGGGAGATGGTCCTGGTGAGGAACTCCTTCTCGGTGGTGCCATCCACTTGCGAGTAATTTCACACTCACACAGTGGGGGTATCTTTAAACAGGGCATCTTTATTGTTGACGGTGATGGGGCAGACTACCACATGCAGCTGCCGGCTCTAGCCGCACATCTCTCCGTGCTGTCCCTTCGCCAGGTACGCCCTCCTGAATTGAAGTGGGGTTCCCTCTTCTCCTAGGGAGACCCTCTCTGTGCCAGGTCCCTGGACACAGAGTGGCTTAGACAGGCTGATTGGTCAACCTGGACCGCTAGTTACTTCACTAGGGTCTCAAAGTGTTCCCACAATCCCTTATGCAGGCCATACAATATCCTAACAGCTTTCCACAGCTGCCAGAACACTCTTCCACTGTAGAGAACACTGTAGAACTCTCTGTAGAGCACTTGTAGAACACACTATAACTAACTGTGTTGTGCCTTATATACTTCAGGAGGCAGTCGCATCCCTGATGTCACTATCCAGGGACTCAGAGCATACAGCCACTCCCCTCCATACATAGGGCACCTCACCATTGGATGAGGGAAAACCTCCATAACTACTGCTGGCATACCTGTTCTTACCAGGACTTACTGCCAACAGGGGGGAAAGCAATATACCATTATTATGCATGGCTATACTTACAATGCATCTGATCTCAGACGTGCTATTATTGAGGATTGGGGTTTCCTTACAATGCATCTGATCTCGGACGCGCTATGAGAGTGGGTTGGGGTTTCCTTACAATGCATCTGATCTCGGACGCGCTATGAGAGTGGGTTGGGGTTCCTTACAATGCATCTGATCTCGGACGCGCTATTAGAGAGGGTTGGGGTTCCTTACAATGCATCTGATCTCGGACACGCTATTAGAGAGGGTTGGGGTTCCTTACATTGCATCTGATCTCGGACGCGCTATTAGAGAGCGTTGGGGTTCCTTACAATGCATCTGATCTCAGACGCGCTATTAGAGAGGGTTGGGGTTCCTTACAAAGCATCTGATCTCAGACGCATTATTAGAGAGGGTTGGGGTTCCTTACAATGTATCTGATCTCAGACGTGCTATTAGAGAGGGTTGTAGAGCCTTACCAGCCATAAGATCTCAGACCCTGAGAGGATCGGGGCTCCGCAGAATTTCACAATTATAGTAGCTGCATATATCAGGTACAGCACCAGTGTGACGCCACGCGGTGACTGCAGCCTGTGGTCTGGGAGCAGACCAGCTACACGGTAAAGACAGTAAGGTGATATTATCCACGCCGGAATTCACCTAACGCTGAGGCGAACGCCATCGCAGAAGACAACGTTGGATCAGACAGATGCTCTTTGTTATTCTGCATTACCCGAGTGCTGGAGCCCCGGGCAGGTACCTAATTAAGTGCACTAACACTCCACAGGATAGCGCTATCTCCAACACTTTGGGTGGGCCTTGACTTTTGGTAAAAGGGATATCAGGGGATTGGTGTCTGGCACCCAATGTACTCTGGGGACACTCACTGTGGTTATCAGGCTGGGGGCTATTTTACTGTGTTGTACAGGGTACACATATTACTGTGTTCAGTAAAGGTTGTTAGCATATATTTGGGTGCGTGTATCATTATTATTGTTCCTGTATAGGTCCATCCCTCCAAGTTGGGTTCCCTTGCAGGCGGAGGCGCTGTCACCTTAAGAATCAGGTACACCCCAGGCTCCCAGCGGCGGAGGTTCAGGCCTTCTGTGAGCCACAGGTAAAGCACCACACACACCGTAATCGCCATATCTTCCACAGGGTGGGGGAAAGTGCGCTACATATGACAGTGATTTCGAGATTTAGAGGCCTATTTATTAAACTATAATAAGTGATTTTATGGGTAATAAAAAAGATCGTCATTTTCACATGGGCCTTTTGTAACGTTTTGCTGCATTTTCAGTGTATCTGCCGTTTCCCAGCACTTCATTCATTATGATGCGTCTTGAGCCATTGCCGTCTTCTACATATCACCTCAACTCTCACCACTCTGTTTCTGCTCTCCGTAGAGATCAGCATGTTCATGGCTTGCCCTAGATTCTGTTATGCACAAACAGAATAAATTATTTAACTACATTCTGTGGGGCCAGAGATGGAACAGATAAAAATATTATCCTGGGAGGGAGGCTAGAAGTGTTCTACTCACCTACTTAGGTTGAATGCCAAGCGGAGGTGCTTAGATTAGGAATCTTTGGCAGTTAACACCAGACAGTTTTTATTACTGAATCCTCACTGCTTATCATATTGTCTTCAGAGTGTGGCCTGAGTAAGTTGTATATTCCATACGCTTACCTCTCTATCTTATTATGGCCAAAATATCTGACACCAGATTAACCTCTTTCTTTCAAAATATTGTATGCAAGGAAAATAGAATTGTTTCAGAGCCAAATAATCGAAAATCAAATGTATTAGAAAAACCTGTAACAATAATATTTGAATACACAGGATAAAGATTCAGGAACTGACACTATATACCTGTGTTTCCCGGCTGCAAAAACAGGGGCGGGATTATTGGGGAACAAACTCCCATTAAATGCCATTATGTTTTTACCTTTGAAAAGTATGTTGTAGTTTTTTTAAGAACTTGGATTCTTTCCTTTGATAAATCTGGTGTAGTCTTTTTCCAATGGTATTGGCACAATTTTGCAACTGGGAGACTTCTTTATGGTTCGCTGATTCACAGCTATGGCTCAATAATTCCCCATAGCTCAGATTACTTTTCTTTCTGTCATTTTAAGACATATTACTGATTGTTTTCCCTTTTGTAAGGATGCCTCCAAAGAGTAAAATATTACAAATTCTAAGCGCCTGAGGTTTCAAAGTCACCCCGCATGTAATCCAAGTCGGACAAGGTACAACATGATGTATATTGTACAGTAGGCTTAAAAAAAGCCATTTTCGATTGTCATCTTACATTTAAGTAAAATGGCATTGATAATGAACAATGTATGTATGTATGTATGTATGTATGTATGTATGTATGTATGTACTGTATGTCTTTATTTATATAGCGCCATTAATGTACATAGCGCTTCACAGTAGTAATACATGTGACAAGCATATAAATAACAAATCATACAAATTAAAGATCTTTGGAATGAGTGCTTCAGACATAAAAGTAACATTTAGGAAGAGGAGTCCCTGTTCCGAAGAGCTTACAATCTAATTTGAAGGAAGAACGTACAGAGACAGTAGGAGGGTGTTCTGATAAGTGCATCTGCAGGGGGCCAAGCTTTATGTATCATGCATATACTGTAGTATTAGCCAAGCTGCTACTCATATGCTTCTTTAAGCAAGTGTGTCTTAAGGTGGGTCTTAAAGGTGGATAGAGAGGGTGCTACTCGGGTATTGAGGGGAAAGGCATTCCAGAGGTGTGGGGCAGTCAGTGAGAAAGGTTTAAGGCGGGAGAGGCTTAAGATACAAAGGGAGTAGAGAGAATACATCCTTGAGCAGAACACAAGAGTCGGGATGGTGCATAGCGAGAAATTAGGGCTGAGATAACTATGGCACTTTACTGCACAAACCACAAAGAGTGTATAGTAATGCACCCCAGTTCCTTTAAATGAATGGGGTTAAATGTAAATATGTATGTAAAGCTTTATTTATACAGCGCCGACAGTGTACTCACCCCTTTACAAAGACAATACGGCAAAGGGAATTATAATATTACTAACTGCGCAGCAAAGTCAGACAATAGGAAATCCCTGCCCCGGAGAGTTTACAACGTAAGTATCACATTGTTTTTAACATTGGCAAATGTTTGAGATCTTTGGTATGATACTGATACTTATTTTCCTATGAGGAGCAGTATTTCAAATTTAGCAACTCCACGGGTAAAAACCTGACTTTCTCAGTCATAACTTGCCTGATTGGTTGGTTCTGTGTACAATGAATGCTTCTGACAGTGTTACAAGACAAAAGATTGATGGTTTCCGTTCCAGTAGAAACAATTCTTATGTATCAGAATTCTAAGTAATAGTGTGAAAAGCCACAAAAAAAAAAAGTTTAGTGTGACAGAAAGAGATATTGTGCAAGAAATGTCTTGATTTACTGTATCATGCATTGGGACACTTGGAAAAAAAAAAAAAGAGTTAGATCTTAAAAAAAGTATAATGTGTCTTTTCCCAGGTTGTACCAATAGGGGCAAATGCCTTTTTCCCCCTTACGCTGCGATTATGAGCGTGTGCGGTTTCGCGCGCTGCCCGAACATACTGCAGGAGCTCTATTGGGCCGGCCATAGTGCGCGCGGGCGCGGGCGTGATGAGCAACCGCGCGGCAGATTTTTCGAAAAGACAATTCATGATGTCATTTTGCGCGACGGCAGCGTCACGGGCCATGTCACGTGAGCGGTTCAGCCAATGTGCTGCGGATCAGCCTGGTGACACGCCTGCCACGCCTCCGCCACGCCTCCCCGCTGCCTCCATCTAAAGTGCAGCCATCGCTTGGGTGACAGGCACCATGCACTCCATCGCGGGCGCGCACCCACTATAATCTCTGCCTTAGTGTGGAATTTGTATATACAGTTAGGTCCGGAAATTATTGGACACTGACACAATTTTCATAATTTTGGCTCTGCACGCCACCACAATGGATTTGAAATTAAACAACCGAGATGCAATAGAAGTGCAGACTTTCAGCTTTAATTCAAGGGGTTGAACAAAAATATTGTATGAAACGTTTAGGAATTGCAACCATTTGCATACACAGTCCCCTTATTTCAGGGGCTCAAATGTAATTGGACAAATTAACACAAATAAATAAAATGTTAATTTTTAATACTTTGTCGAGAATCCTTTGCAGGCAATGACTGCATGAAGTCTGGAACGCATGGACATCACCAAACGTTGGGTTTCCTCCTTTGTGATGCTTTGCCAGGCCTTTACTCCAGCTGTCTTCAGTTGTTGGTTGGTTGGGGGGTTTTCTGCCTTAAGTTTTGTCTTCAGCAAGTGAAATGCATGCTCGATTGGGTTGAGATCAGGTGATTGACTCGGCCATTGCAGAATATTCCATTTCTTTGCCTTAAAAAACTCCTGGGTTGCTTTCGCAGTATGTTTTGGGTCATTGTCCATCTGTAAAGTGAAGCTCCGTCCAATCAACTTTGCTGAATTTGGCTGAATCTGAGCAGACAATATATCCCTATACACTTCAGAATTCATCCGGCTGCTTCAGTCTTCTGTCACATCATCAATAAACACTAGTGACCCAGTGCCATTGTAAGCCATGCATGCCCATGCCATCACACTGCCTCCATCTTGTTTTACAGATGATGCGGTATGCTTCGGATCATGAGCCATTCCAAGCCTTCTCCATACTTTTTTCTTCCCGTCATTCTGGTACAGGTTGATCGTAGTTTCATCTGTCCAAAGAATGTTGTTCCAGAACTGGGCTTGCTTTTTTAGATATTGTTTGGCAAAGTCTAATTTGGCCTTTCTATTCTTGAGGCTTATGAATGGTTTGCACCTTGTGGTGAACCTTCTGTATTTGCTCTTGTGAAGTCTTCTCTTTATGGTAGACTTGGATAATGATATGTCTACCTCCTGGAGAGTGTTCTTCACTTGGCTGGATGTTGTGAAAGGGTTTTTCTTTACTATGGAAAGGATCCTACGATCATCCACCACTGTTGTCTTCCGTGGACGTCCTGGCCTTTTTGTGTTGCAGAGCTCACCAGTGCGTTCTTTTTTTCTCAGAATGGACCAAACTGTTGATTTGGCCACTCCAAATGTTACTTCTATCTCTCTGATGAATTTTCTTTTTTTTTGCAGCCTAAGGATGCCCTGTTTCACCTGCATTGAGAGCTCCTTTGACCGCATGTTTTAGGTTCACAGCAACAGCTTCCAAATGTGAATTCCACACCTGGAATAAACTCCAGACCTTTTACCTGCTTAATTGATGATGAAATAACGAAGGAATAGCCCACACCTGTCCATGAAGCAGCTTTTGAGTCAATTGTCCAATTACTTTTGGTCCCTTGAAAAAGAGGGGGCTACATATTAAAGAGATGTAATTCCTAAACCTTTCCTCCAATTTGGATGTGAATACCCTCAAATTAAAGCTGATAGACTGCACTTTAAGCCCATATTCATTATTTTGGTACACAGCCGAAATAAAAACAATTGTATCAGTGTCCAATTATTTCCGGACCTAACTGTATATATATCACTAAGGGGTTTGTGTATTATATTGCCTATGTAAAAAGGTACTGAAAAGGAACAAGACACACAGACCCAAAATAAAAGTATTTTTGCCCGTGTCTGCATCAGGTGTAATCTCTCTCTAGACTGGTGCAGCCCAGTAGGATTATCACAGTGGGAGTCCCCTTCAGAGCAAGAACCCCCTCTGTATTAATTTTGATGGCCAATTAGTCTGGTCGCAGAGAATCCGCGAGCAGACAGTGGTCAGGCAGTTTTTAACTGCGGTTTTCTGGCTGAATACCCTTACAATACAATACCCATACAACAGGTCTGGCTGCATCTGTAGATCTTTGGTTTCAATTTTTTTTTTTAATGTATACTGTGTTGGCTACACATTGCAGTTTTTATCCCTACTGAAGCATTTTTTTCCCTCATACATTTTCATATTTTTATACCTTTGCGTCAGATGTGAAAAAGTAGTTAAACAATTGTATTACATATACAGTCATGTGAAAAAGAAAGTACACCCTCTTTGAATTCCATGGTTTTATATATCAGGACATAATAACAATCATTTGTTCCTTAGCAGGTTTAAAAATGAGGTAAATACAACCTCAAATGAACAACAACACATGATATATTACACCGTGTCATGATTTATTTAACAAAAATAAAGCCAAAATGGAGAAGCTATGTGTGAAAAACTAAGTACACCCTTACTGCTTCCATAGGAATGCTAAGTATGCTAAGGATGCTAAGTAGCAGACAGGTGCTGCTAATCAAATGCCCTTGATTAATTGATCATCAGCAAGTGTGACCACCTCTATGAAAGCCGAAGTTTTAGCAGTTTGCTGGTCTGGAGCATTCAGGTGTGTGTTAACACAATGCCAAGGAGGAAAGACATCAGCAATGATCTTAGAGAAGCAATTGTTGCTGCCCATCAATCTGGAAAGGGTTATAAGGCCATTTCCAAACAATTTAAAGTCCATCATTCTACAGTGAGAAAGATTATTCAAAAGTGGAAAACATTCAAGACAGTTGTCAATCTTTCCAGGAGTGGACATCCCAGCAAATTCACCCCAAGGTGAGACCAGTCAATGCTCAGAGAAATTGCAAAATACCCAAGAGTTACATCTCAGACTCTACAGGCCTCAGTTAGCATTTTAAATGTTAAAGTTCATGACAGTACAATTAGAAAAAGACTGAACAAGTATGGTTTGTTTGGAAGGGTTCCATGAGAAAGCCTCTTCTCTCTAAAAAGAACATGGCAACACGGCTTAGGTTTGAAAAGTTGCATCTGAACAAACCACAAGACTTCTGGAACAATGGCCTCTGGACAGATGAGACCAACGTGTAGATGTTTGGCCATAATGCACAGTGCCATGTTTGGCAAAAACCAAACACAGCATATCAGCTCAAACACCTCATACCAACTGTCAAGCACGGTGGTGGAAGGGTGATGATTTGGGCTTGTTTTGCAGCCACAGGACCTGGGAACCTTGCAGTCATTGAGTCGACCATGAACTCCTCTCTATACCAAAGTATTCTAGAGTTAAATATGAGGCCATCTGTCCGACAGCTAAAGTTTGGCCGAAATTGGGTCATGCAACAGGACAATGATCCCAAGCACACCAGCAAATCTACAACAGAATGGCTGAAAAAGAAATGAATCAAGGTGTTGCAATGGCCCAGTCAAAGTCCAGACCTCAACCCAATTGAAATGCTGTGGCGGGACCTTAAGAGAGCTGTGCATAAACAAATGCCCACAAACCTCAATGAACTGAAGTAACGTTGTAAAGAAGAGTGGGACAAAATTCCTCCACAACGATGTGAGAGACTGATAAAGTCATACAGAAAACGATTACTTCAAGTTATTGCTGCTAAAGGTGGTTCTACAAGCTATTGAATCATAAGGTATACTTAGTTTTTCACATATGGCTTCTCCATTTTGGCTTTATTTTTGTTAAATCATGACACGGTATAATATGTCATGTGTTGTTGTTCATCTGAGGTTGTATTTACCTAATTTTAAGACCTGCTAAGGAACAGATGATTGTTATTATGTCCTGATATCTAAAACCATAGAATTCAAAGAGGGTGTACTTTTTTTTCACATGACTGTATAGTTACATATATATGCACATATATATATATATATATATATATATATATATATATATATATATATATATATATATATATATATATATATATACACACACACACATGGAAGAAAAAAGAAAAAACAGGCGCACACCTAGTGCATTAAAGTATAACAATTCGGTTTATGGAACAATAAAAACAGACAAATGCCCACTCACAAGTATACACGGTAATCAAGCAGTTATGTTCCATTTGTCTGTTTTTATTGTTCCATAAACCGAATTGTTACACTTTAATGCACTAGGTGTGCGCCTGTTTTTTCTTTTTTCTTCCATAGGTATCTACAGGGAGTTGTGATCCCTTCTAAACGGGCTGCCTTATACCTGGATGCGTTCACCTGGAACGGGACTCTGTGTGTTTTTTAAGGTTTTTTAAGGTTTTTATGGATTGGTACATTGACTCAATACTATAGATTTTTTTTTTTTTTTTGTATTTTTTACATTTTTTCACCTTTTAATATTTTTTATTAAAGATATAGTACTTGTAATTTTATATGCAGTATCTTAAAGCAACATAGGTTTATTTTTATCATTCACCTTTCTTAGCCACCCCATTGGTTGTGTAATCATAGTTAGTTAGACTTACTCACAGTTAGCAGGTTACTTTAGAGGCGCTCCTTTGATTTTTTGTTTTGTTTTGATATATACACACATATATATATATATGTGTATATATATGTATATATATATATATACACACACATATATATATATATATATATATATATATATATTATATATATATATACACACACACACACATATACATATATATTACATAGTAGATAATTATGCTATATTTGTAATTACAGTATGTAACCCATGTCCCCCCCCCCCCCCAGACACAGATAGCATATCTAGGGTGTAGTGAGTGCTGGCTACATGTACTTGGTGGTGCATACCTGCGTGGAACAGGAGGACCTGAGTCTCCCGCGGTGGTATTGGGGACAACATGACAGGTTTCTGGGGTAATGGCCTTCAGTCTTTAGTGGTGCAGCGCCTCCATTCTCTATAAGCCCCAGGGATATGGAGTAGGACCCTTACAGAGAAAGAACCCTGGTCCCAGGGTGAATGCTCCAGAACTCACACAGTCTTATGTAAAACAGCAGCAATGTCTTTATTGTCTTGTAACACTTTGAGGTAGTACACAGCAGTTCATGCACTTCAGCAGTTCCAATAAAGCAGTGCTCCCAAATGTAATCCCTCCTTCTCTCTTCTCCTTCTCCTCCAGACTGTATCCCTGCAGGATGGTCTGGATGGGGCCTCAATACCCCTGCCTCCACTCCACCCAGGATAGGCCCTCTGGGTGAGGCTAAATGACTTTCCCCTCACCCCCTGAACAGGGTGAGGGGCATTGGTCCACCTCTATAGTTCGGTCCGTTCTACTCAGAGGGGCTCTGAGTATCTCCTCCAAGCACCGTTCTCACTCTACACGTGGTCTCTCAGTTCATTCATTAGCTCTGCTGGGTCCTACTCCACTTCAGACCAGCACGTCACTCCTCAGCTCCCAGGACATAACTCCACAGACTGACAGGCTGAACGCTCAGCCTTCACAGGGTCATCTCTCTCTCTCAGCACTCTCAGGCTGACGGTTCTTTCACTGCATAGAACAGACACACTGCTCTCCAGACTCTGACTCTCCAGCCAGACACTCCACTCCAACCTGGCAGATTTCAGAACTGACTCACACACACACAGAACAGCCCACTAAATAGAGTCAGCCCTGCCCCTCATGATGTCAGCAGGACATCCCCTCTGTCTAGGCCTTCACAGAGTCAGGGGGCCCCGCCTCTATCACTCCAGGCAGGGCTTGAAGGGGGGAAAACCCATGGTTACTACTGGCATCTGCCCTTACCAGGGCTTATCCAGTAGGAGAAGGATAAGTAGCCCACTCTTACTTACAGGGGCTACACTCTCCTTCTGGTGGAATCCAATGGTCTCCACTTGGACCTACTTTTAGCAGCACCATCCTGCAGCGAACAAACCTGGGAACATGAACACAAACATGGCAGTTTATATGCATAGACAATACCCAGTGAGGTAATATCTCCGGAACAAAGTTACTCCCAACTGGGAGAACCCTAATAATAATGCTTAGGATCAGGCTTCCGTATCCTTCTACCATTATGGTCAGTTACGGTCACATGATAGGACTGTACCGATCCAGACTCGGGACGATATATTACACTGTGCATGTATATGCCCTGTCCTATACTCCAGATCCTGACCAACTCACTGATCCTGTCCTGATTGTGGTAACCTGCCTTACCAAATTTCATCCGCAAGTACTCTTGTACGGGTTCTCGGAGCCAGCTATCCCTGTTCTCCTCTATCTCTCGCATTATGGGCTCAGGCACATAAGGGTATTCATAACCATGGGACTGCCTATACCTAGCCACTATGGCTCTGTCTGTTCGGCTCAACTTTATAAAGCTCTTCCGACCCGCCCTGCTTAGCAGCACCCAAAACTCCCGTTCTACAGGGGCAATGTCGTCATATAAAATACTAGGCCCCTTTGGCAGAATGATCTTCTGTTCTATCTCCCAGTACCGATGCTCTATTTCATCCACCACCTCCTGGGGAGTATAGGCACCTAACGCCCACCAATAATCAACTATGTTATTTCTGATGAGAACGAACCTGCTGCAGTCCATACCTTCATGGTACCCGGTGAACAGGGGTGCCCACCACTTGTCACGGTGCTCGTACTCTGCTAAGGAGCTACCTGTATCTACCTCCGACTCCACTTGCGATGAGACACCGGACATACCCACCTCTGTAAAGCGTGAGCAATCTCTCCTCCCTTTGGCGTTGATGTACACCGTAGGGTTCATCTTGTGAACCAGTTCACTTACAGGCCCAGCCTCGGCTGTAGTGTGGGACCCTCGGGCCCTCCCTCTAGACACAGGAGAAAAAGGTACATGTAAAGGCATACGTATCACAGCATCATATGGTACCTCCCCCTCAGAGCCCTCATCGCTCAATTCCCCATCCCTTACATCTCTTGAATATTTGGGGTGCTTGCTCAATTATCCCCGCTAGGTCCCGGTGACAACACTCGTGACAGGGCAGGGGCAGTGGCCGGGGCGATGGAGCTGGGGATTGGGGCTGGGGCAATGTTCAAATCAGTGTCCAGCAAGCGGGTAATACCGCGACCAGTGGGCATCTTCTTGGTTGCTCTCTCCGCTGAGCCCGTGGTCCTCGGGAAGGACCGTGGCCTCTCAGAGTGGCCATTGCAGCTGCCATTGCTTAAGAAGAAAAAATTATTAATTCCTGACTCCAAATCATTTCTCCCTGTATCAACATCCTTCCCATGTTTACTTATTTGGTATATCCCTGTATACCTCTCCTCTCTAAAAATATGTCCAACCTTTTTTTTTTTAAATGATATCATTTGTATCTGCCATCACAGTCTCCATGGGTAATGAATTCCACATTTTAACTGTCCTTACTTTAAAGAACCCTTTCCTTTGTTGCTGGTGAAATCTCCTTTCCTCCAATTTTAAGGGATGACCCCGTGTCCTTTGTACGGCCCTTGGGATGAATAATTCTGTTTACAGCTCCTTGTATTGTCCCTGAATATATTTGTATATAGTTATCATATCCCCTCTTAGACGCCTCTTTTGTAATGAAAACAAATCGAATTTAGCTAGCCTCTCCTCATAAATCAGATTATCCATCCCCTTTATTCATTTGGTGGCTCTTCTCTGCACTTTTTCTGTTTCGCAATGTCTGTGTTATGGAATGGTGCCCAAATGACACAGAACCTGAGATAGAGGAGTTTATACCCAGTGAGACTTGGCAGAGAATCTTGACACTTAAATTGTAGAAAAATGACACACCCAGAAGTCGAGCTTTATATATCTCAGTATAATATGCGTGTCTGTTGACTCCCGTAACTCCCATAACTCCCCTCCTCAAACTGGGGTTTAAGGATTGGCTCTTGGGGCCTCAAGCCTCTGGGGTCTGATCCAGGGAAAATGGAGGAATTGGACTATGCTGTATCTACCTCAATAAATACCAGTTATTCCCTCACTGGTCTGAGTGTGTCTATGAAGGAGGAGTGCTTCTGTCCCTGGCAGGAGCCCTATGAGATGGAGGTGCTGCACTATGAGACCTGATGCTGAGAACCTGCCCTGTTGATACACCCTAATACCATCTGCGGAGCACTCAACCTTCTGTTACATACATACATATATATATGGTTTTCTGGGTATGCACCTTAACCCTGGCTGTGCTCAAAGCTGTGACCATGCAGCAAGCTTAAGCCTATAGGGAACCATGTTAAAAATGGTTTTTGAAGCAAAAAGTGGCACTGTGGGCTCTTTTGCATGTCATTTCCCAGAATCCCTTGCTGCAGTGGAAGTGCTGTGTGCTGGGTGATAATGGGGAAAGGCGGGGTTGCAGACCTGCCTAAGACATGCAGATGAGCATACAGTTGTATTTATATATATATATATATATATATATATATATATATATATATAAATCATCAAAAGGGATGTTCAGCACACTTGCAATATGTTTAAATGTGAGTTTATTGAAGTGATGGACTATTTGATGCCCGTTGGGACAGCAGAGACCGAAATGTCCGTCACTTCAATAAACTCACTTTTAGGAACATTCCAAGTGTGCTCGACATCCCTTTTGTTGTTGTGCAAACCCTTACTTCCATCCATTCTTGTTGTTCTCATATTAGGAGTGCCTCACTTCACAGACTTTATATATAAAATATATATATATTATATATATATGTTCAGTCTGAGTAGTTTCCAGGAGGACATATTATAGTAGATGGAGGTATCACATCCTTTGTCCCATGAAACAAGTCTAACTTGAAAATTCACCTGGCTATGAGATACTTGATAAACATGTTCCTTATATTTATTGCAGAAACGAGCAAAACATATTCTTTTCTTTGCTAGGAATGTGTTACAAAGCTCCTTCAAGTACACTGCAAACAACAAAATGAATGCAAGCAGTAATTACATCCAGCACAGTGTATGTTGTGTACTCAGCAGCCGGTGAGCAGGTTCCAGGCGAATATTATGTGTATGCTTTATACATAAACTTTCAAAACTCTATACACAGGGGGGGAAGGGATGTATGGGAATTCCAAACCACCTTGATGATATATTTCAAATATTCAATTAAATGCTATTGAAACCTGCATAGTATACTTTTATCTGATATTAATGGGGGTATTAAATGTCTGTACAACCGTTTGTTTGTTTTCTCCTCTTTTTAATTTACCAGGATTTTTTTTCCAAGTATGTCCCTTGGTCATGTCCAATGGCCCAGGCATGGCTCAGTCAAGCAGTTCCTTCCCTCCCTTCCTCTTTTTTTTTTACTTTCTGTTGTTATATTTTTGGATTAAATAATAAAAAAATTATAAATATAATAATAACAAAATATATGTATATGAATATAAAAAGTAAAAGTGGGGAATTAAGTAGAAAAGTAGAATGAATAATTCATGTAATTTATTTGCTAGGCTGGGGGCCCACTTATTTAATTAATTGAATTGTAACGGTTGGTATACTGTGGCTCTCGCCCCTTATGGGCTTTTAGAGTTTGCGGAGTGGACCCCATTATCAATAACACATCTACTGGTTCGTTGTTCCAGCAGCAACGTTAGCTATGGCCATGTATGGGCTCAAGGTCATGGATTGTCCACTTGGCAAGGTCATCTAGTTGTTGATATAACGTAATAAAGCTGTTTTCGTATTTCCTCAAAGAAGAGTTGTCTGTTTATTTCATTCAAGCAGAGAGGAGATGGGGCTCTAGATTCTGCACAGGTCATGTTTTTTTTCCACATTTATTATTTATACTTAATGGTATTTGCTTTAAAGTAACAGTACAGTTAACATTGTTAAACATATGGGGATTTAATCTCTATAATATTAATTTAATATTCCATTTGAGGTATTTTGTTTTTGCAGCTTCTTAGCTCTAAAACAACTGTGGGATGCATTATTTGAATTTGTGTCTGAACTTTGTTTTTTCTAAGTACATAGGTATGTTATCTATATTTGTTATCGATCCAAAGTGTACATTTTGGAAAAATAGTTGACATTATCCTAGACGGGTGAGATAAACTATTAAACATGTGACGGATTAGAAAGTTGAGACATGAAACAGTGTGATAAAGGTGCTAAGAATAAACTTTATTACTCTCATACTTTCTGTTAATATATTTGAAGATAATCACTCTTTTACCGGCACTAGTTGTACCAGAGAACGAACACACACACACACACACACACACACACACACACACACACACACACACACACACACACACACACACACACACACACACACACACACACACACACACATCTTAGTTAGTATTGTTCTGATTTCTACATGACAAAACACAGGAAAAGGAAAATATGACCCAATGATAGCATGGATATTGCGGACTTTATAAAAATAATGTTATTAAATGATACCTTTTGTTTTAGGATTCTTGTAACGAGGGCAGCAGACAGCTTTCCCGCGGCCCAGGACAAGAGTTCCCCCACCTCTCCCCTCTCTCTCCCACTACCAGTCCCTCTCTCACCAATCTCTCTCTGCTTCTCTCAACCCTTTCTCTCCCCTCCCACCTCTCTCTCCCTCCCTCCCACCCCCACCTCTCTCCCCCTCCCTCCCACCCCCACCTCTCTTCCCCTCTTCTTCCTCTTGCTATGGATCAATATACATATAAATAAAGGATAGTATCTCCACCAATTAAAATGTTATAAAGGTTGAACTCGATTGACATATGTCTTTTTCTTTATTTTTTCTCTTACCTCATGTACTACATAACCATGTAACTGTTCGGAGAACGGCACTGTAAAATAAATACTGGAGAGGTAGGAAACATTTGTAAATATGGCAAATATTGTACATTTAAATGTACATATAAATATTTCTTGAATATGTTAACATTTGCTAGAAAAAATAGCAAGTGGCACAGGATTTACACAGTGATTACAATTTGCCCCAAATCTCACAGGCTACACCCCCTTCACTTTGAGGGGGCTATGTGTAGAGATTATTTTTTCTTACAATGAAATGAGTTTGCATTGTGTTAACATTTCTATTGCTTTCCTGAAATTATTAGCGACGTGTTATTTCATTAATTAAGTTACATTTTTTGCGCATCTCTTCAGTTTTTGTATGGAGTGCATCATGTACATGAATATGTTGCAAGTGTTAATGAAATGTAAAAAAAAATGATGGATATATGTTATTTTTTCCCCATTTACTATTACCCTCTTATCTTATTATTAATCAAATGCACTGTTCATCTGTTTCATTGATAGTTTCACTGTTGATGCTTCATGGGTCAACAATGTTCATTCACACAGTATGGCTGTCCCCAAGAAATGTTTGCGTTCACTTGCATTTCTAGCTTTACGGACAAAGTTGATGCATTTATGATGACCAAAGTGGTGCCTGCTTGTAGTTTAACAGAAATTATCAGTTATATATGTGGTTCATAGACGACATCCAAATACCATCAACCCCCCCAACCCTCATCCGGCAATTTTTTATTTGGGGAAAAAGGCGTTGAAATTGTTTTTAAACATTGGTGCATGGAGACGCATTACCTTGCTATTCTTATTCTGCGGTCACTGGCGCTGACCGCGCTCATGCTTGAGAGCGGTGATGTCACCAGCTCTCCAAGCATGAGCGCTCGACTGTCCTTGCTATATCGCAAGCGCACGCGGAGGGACGTAGCAGGCAAGCTGATCGCGCTCGAAAGTCAGTTTTATTTGTTTATCTAAGTGCCGAGGGTGGGTGAGCGTGTGTGCCCGCACATGAGCGCACGCGCACAGCATGAGCATGGATGTGATGATCCACATTGACTAAGGTAAGCACGCAAAGTGCAAAGCCCTAAGTGCGCTCAGCCCCAGCGGGGCCTTATTCACGTCTGTTTTGCGAAAATCCCTTATAGCGATGCTTAATGCAACAGTCTCACTTGGGCAAGTCGGTCCCGTCCCTGTGCCATATATTTCCTTTCATTTGCATGATTTTAGGAGGATCATCGTACATTCCTGCTCTTCTTCTGGTAACTTGCAAATTGTGTCCCTTTTCTTGGTCTCAGTGGCGCGGATATATTATCCAATATATATTGCGACTGTCTTTAAAAACTGCAAACTCCCTGTTGCACGCAGTCAACTTCTGTACTAACGAATGTGAAAATAGCAAAGATCTCTTAACACAGTCTAAAAACTGTATACCTGTCTTATCAATTAAAAATAACAATTTATTTCAGTTCCACCATCTACTTTTACAGTTTTATATCAAAATACATTTAAAAAAAAGTCACTTTAAGTGTTAAACTCTTTAAAAAATTAGTTATACAATTAAGAAGCAAAATATGTCAAACTAGTGATACCCATAAATGGCGAATCTAACTTATTACAGATACTTTCTGCAGTTTGATACCTACAACCTCAAACCTCAACCTTTAAAACCCCAACATAAATTAAGACACATTTACAGCGTTATTCCTCATTTTGTAAGACATATCCAAGCCTTACTCCTTTCTTTTGTACAGCTGTGTCTTGTTTCAAACACAATGGAGAAAAAAAAAGAAAGAAGGATCCCTAAAAATGCAAATTACAGGTATAATTGTCAAGTGATTGCTCTATGTAAGAGATCAATGTTACACTTAAGAAACAATGCACTATATTATTCACTGGTAATCCAAGAGGTCTTGGAATGAAAAATACTTCAATTACAACAAGCCTCGCTGAGGCTGGAGGGGAGACAACTGGCTCAGGTGAGTATGTGGACGACTCTTACTTCAACCTTTCAGCTGCCACTCAGCTTTACTATGAAAACAATGGGCACAAGTTGAATAGTTTGTTTGATGCCTGTAGGCTAATGTGTCAGGAACTGAAAGACCTATGTTTACTCGATTTACGTCTTGCCACACGCCATTATTGTTATTTGGGGTATTCTCATGTTGTTCCATGCAACCAAAAATAGAATGTTACAAAATGTTTACTTCATTCTTTACACAGGTACGTATTACTCATGTAACCAACATTTTTCAAATATGTATTTAAGATGTGAATGGTTCATGTACTTTCTGCAAAACACAACCATGGTCTTTAGAGAAGTTGTTCTTTCACTGTGACCAACAAAGTATGTGGATATATCTACAATCTAAAAAGGAACATTTCCATGCATGGGCTATAAGTATCTTCTGGCTTAGAAAATAATATATATATATATATATATATATATATATATATATATATATATATATATATATATATACAGTATATATCAAATGAAAATATACTGTATGCTCATTTGCATGTCTTAGGCAGGTCTGCAACCCCGCCTTTCACCATTATCACCCAGCACACAGCACTTCCACTGCAGCAAGGGATTCTGGGAAATGACATGCAAATGAGCACACAGTGCCACTTTTTGCTTCCAAAACCATTTTATACATGGCTCCCTATAGGCTTAAGCTTGCTGCATGGTCACAGCTTTGAGCACAGCCAGGGTTAAGATGCATAGCCACAAAACCCACCCACAGACAGCTGTTTCGACCTTAATGGGTCTCATCAGTGTGGGGTTGGTTAACTGGCTATGCAATGAAGCAAAAGGATGGGGTTTACCATACTGAGTTAAGTTATGGTGAGTAAAAAAAGTGACAAAAACCCTCCACAGCAAAGCATATAGCAAATGTAAATATACTGTATGCTCATTAGGCTCATCATGTCTTAGGCAGGTCTGCAACCCCACCTTTCACCATTATCACCCAGCACACAGCACTTCCACTGCAGCAAGGGATTCTGGGAAATGACATGCAAATGAGCACATAGTGCCACTTTTTGCTTCAAAAACCATTTTATACATGTCTCCTGTATATAACTTACATATATATTATATATATATTTTAAGACTTATGATTTACATAACATTGTTACTTCACTGTAATTAATTTTTTATACCTGTATAAAAAGTTAAATAGAGAAAGTCAGAAATACTTCTTCAAATAGACGCTGTTCAAAACATTGAAATGTTTAAAAAAAAAAATCAAAAATAAAACCAACTATAAATAAAACAAGTTTAATATTACACACTATATTCTATATGTATTTATCTCTGGAATGTTTTACTTTTGATATATTTGCTTTTAGAGTTTAAAAAATAGCATTGCATTTTCTTGTTCACTTTGGAAGTTGGGGTTTAGGCTACATAAAGGCTACCACTTCCAACAGGAAAGGGGTGAAGAATCGGTTACAAAACCGGAAAGTTTATAACAACAAAAAAAAAATTGAAGAATAAAAACAACTAAAAGAACCAGATCCAGAAAGTCTGTTATTAACAAGGCGCTAACTTAAGTCACTGCCTCGTTCAGCGTTAACAGGTATCTTTAAAACTCTATAATGCAGTGTTAAGTGCTGTTCCAGCCGGAAAGGGCATTGCATTACCTATAATGTTATTGTTAATGATATACACTAACAACCCTTGTCCACAGATGTCCATTAAAGTTAACACAGGGATGTAACATGACGCTACTTAAGCCATAGCCAAACTTGGCGTTACTCACCTCCAGGGCCTGAAATAGGGCTTTTACAGGGTCTGAATGGGTGTAACACCATAGTCAATGTAGGTATGATTTAACTTACATAGTGTTATTTATGGGAATATTTCCCCCTCTTCTTTTTTAATTCAGTTAAAGACCTATTTCAGGGTCTGGATAGCACAAATGCCTTCTTTATGTAAGACAAGGGTTCTCAACTCCAGTCCTCAAAGCAAGTCGGGTTTTCAGGATTCCCTGCTTCAGCACACGTGGCTCAATTAGTGGCTCTGTCTATTGAGCCACTGATTGAGCCACCTGGGCCGAAGCAGGGATATCCGGAAAACCTGATCTGTTGGGGGTTCTTGAGAACTGGAGTCGAGAACCCCTGACGTAAGACATGTTTAACATCATGTTATTTGACACTAATGCAATTTAGTGCGACCTTACCATGGCATTAAGCCTAAGCAAATGAGTTCAACAGCAGCTGTTATTCTTGCAAACAATTTTAGCTTTCTGGATATGTGTTAATTTCATGGGAAATAACATCCGTTACTTATTTTGCTAGTGGTCCGTTATTTGCATTGAAACCTCAATGATTCCTTTTTTAAATAAAAAGAAATATCAAGACAAGTTTGACTTCACCTAGCTGGTGATAAAACAGGGCGGAGGGATCCATAAATCTGATTACCAAATAATTTCATTAAACAAATAAGACCACCCCACCCACCCCTCCACGCAGAGACCCCTTTTTAATAAAGATGAAACCCTACATTTTTCTAACTCTCAACAATGTGTGCTCATTTGCATGCCATTTCCCAGAATCCCTAGTTGCACTGGAGGCACTGTATGCTAAGAGATAACAGGGAAAAGCAGGGTTGCAGACCAGTCTGAGACATGTGAATGTGCTCACAAGTGATATTTTCTCGTATTGAATTTTTTCTACAACTGTTGGGGGAAACTGATTGCCAATAACAGTAAAAAGACAGGATGTGGGAGAGATAAGGAAGCGAGATAAAGATAGTAACGACCTCACTAGACTTAAGGTCATCAAATATATGAATATTTCCAGTAAGCACATTAAAAACTATTAAATACTTAGAATTAACATTTTCATGATTTTTCTAAATTATTTTTTCTTTAAAGGCATCAATCACTGATAAAATCACTGTGACTAGTTGAATTTGGTATTGGGAATAATATGGCACTCCGGTTATAATTAATGTGTGCATGAATATGCAATCGATGCAATCGATGTCCCCATTATCTTGACACAATAGAGTCTGTGTATCAGGGCCAAAGTGGAGGAATTCTGTGGCAATAAGACTGCACAAAACGTATCAGAAAAAAAAACCCTCTTAAAGCATCAATCCAAGTGGGACAATTTTTATTTACATAGGATTGAAGCAGGGGGAGCTCAGTCCCATCAATTTGAGCTCCGGCAACCCCCTGCTCCCTGAGATACTTCTCTGCAGGGGGTGCCGGTATCTCTCCTGGTCACGCAGTCCAATAGGAAGCTGCACCGGATGATGTCACGGCGTCCTATTGGCCCGAGAGACCTTGAACGCTGCCATTACGATAGCCCCAGCAAGCTCAGCCGAAGATGCTACTGGCACTACAGGAGACAAAATGGCTGCCTAGAAATGTCAAGCAACATGAACAAGGGCATGTAGTGAGAACAATGAATTAACTAATGCCGCGCTCTTCAACTGGCGCAACACGGGCCAAACGCTGCCCGCAAATGCCTTAATATGGCCCTTGGACTCACGGCTCCTGCTAATTTCATACGAGTTGCCGAGGTAGCCGTTTTTCACACCGAAACTCACTTAAGTTTAGCTAATGTAAATATATATGGTACAGCTGTTCAAAATGCTTGCAAAATGTTGAAATAGGGTATATTTTAAGCCTTTAAATGAATGCAAAATGACATTGCTACAAGATTGTGGTTCTTCTACTCCTTAATGTTTCTGATCTGGTCCCTGTGGAGAACTGGTTGAAGAGCCCTGAACTAGTGTATCTGTAACTCTATCTCTATCTATACAGTTCATCAGTTACATATACATAGATTGTGAGCTCTTCGGGGCAGGGACTCCTTTTCCTAAATGTCACTTATATGCCTGAAGATATTCTCCCCATTATGTGTTATTTGTATTATTTATACAATTATCATGTGTATTTCTGCTGTGAAGCATTATGTACATTAATGATGCCATATAAATAAAGATATACATACATACATACATACATACATGCATACATACACACATACATGCATACATACACACATACATACATGCATACATACACACATACATACATACATGCATATATACATAAATTGGTGACTGATGAAGCATCAACAGTGCGACTTTGTTCATATGGATGCACTGATAAATGTTTGCTTCAACGTACATATGTTTGCGCCAAGAATAAACGGCACTTACAATTTCAAAGCATTTATGTATCTAAACCCCACCTCTAACTCCAGCCACCTCCACCATGATTTGCTTTGCGAGAAATACATTGACGCACACACAGCAAAACACATGCAATTTGGTTTTATACATTGGTGCACGGAGACGCATGAAAGGAGCAATCCAAGCAATATCCTACATGTGTTTTAAAAAATAATAATAATCAGTTCTGTAGTATTAGATAATACTTACAATTTTTTTTCTAATTGAACAGTTAATGCCATTTTAATGAGTTGTAATATACTGAGCGTCCTTTGATATCTATAGCAGGTTTTAACACATTTCCCCGGCAGTGCCATATCTTTGCAACCCTTTCCTGTATGTGATAATTTGTTGCCAATATTCCCAGCAGCTTGAGCTGCAAACTGTAACAATAGATAATGTTACCTTAGTAATATAAATGTACATTTTAGCTGCTGAGCTGCAGTGACTGAAGGATTGATTGAAACTGAATGGCAGCCATTTAGTGAACCCTGGGAAACAGGATCTTTGCTGATTGACTATGGAAGAACGTATCAATCAGCTTAGGTAATTAGTTTTTAATAAAGGTAATCAAATGCTGCAGATATTAAAACTAAAAATGGGTTTTTTTTTTGAGTGCCGCTTTGATTGCCTTTTTAAGTGATAACATTAAAATGTAACATAGTAGCCAAGAAGATATTGTACATATTAGAAGGATTTTTATATATTATATAATGATTTGACTTTTGAATTATGCGATGCTTATAGTGAGATCCACTAAGCAATACAGGTTATCCCACCGCAATCACGCATGATGGCAGATAATGCAGGATTGCGACGCAGTAACCCGTATCAGAGGTTCGGCAATCGTGACATTCCAGAGAATGCAATAATCTTCAACTATTTAGGCCCCTGATTTAGACTGTGCGCTTCCTGGAGTAAGAATCTAATCTGTGCAATTTAAAGGTTTAATCTAATTTAGAACCACATTTTATTAAGGGGATCTGCAAGGTGGAAGGATGGAGAGCCGTGAGGAAGAGGGGAGACTGTGAGGAGGAAGAAGGGGGAGCTGTGAGGCGGAAGGAGGGGGCGCTGAGAGGACCAAGAAGGGGGAGCTGTGAGGAGGAGGGGGAGGGAGGATGTGGGCTGAGAGATTGAGGGGGGAGAGATGAATAGAAGGGAGGAGAGATGGGTAGAGGGGGGCAAGAATGGGGGGGGGGCGGGAACGGTGTGTGTTTTTGTCATGAAAACTTATAGGAAATGTGTGGATATCAGTTTTATTTTCCTAATGCATTTTGCCTTCCGGGCGTGCCGTATTTACAAAACTTTAATGTGGCAACAATAAAGCGCCTAAAAAAACAGGACAATTTACTTGAGCAATTTTTTAGGTTTTTTTTACATGAAGAGCTTCAATCACATAGTTTTAATAAGCATATCAGTTTTGTTACCTGGAAGTGAGATGTTTCTAAATGAGTCTGCGCCTTTAAAGGGACAGTCCTACTTGGTTGGGAAAAAAGTAGGCTTTTCTAGAGAAATCCAGTGACTCGAACCAAAAAACTGTATGTGTATTCATTTTATTTAATGATGGTCTTATCTAATACTTATGTTCTCCATTTTATTGGCTGGGCTAATGATGGCATCACACTCACTTTCCACAAAAAGAAGAAAGCTAAAACTATGAATTCACAATTTGCCTGTAGATATAACATTCCTCAACAGTCTTATCTCAAGAGATTAGGAAAAGATCATAAAACCCCTCAAAGCATTTGGTTAAGTTGAAAAATTATGTAAAGAATTCATACACTTGTCTTTTTTTTTTTAAGGTGTCAATCATCTACACTTAACCCAGCAAAGACCCGGATTCATTGATGCAAAGAGACGCTGGATAAAAATGTCGCAATTTTCCTACATTTTGCTCCCATTTTTTTTACTTAAAAAAAAAATAGTCGTTAGTTTTAATAGTAAAAAATGAATGCCTCGATAGCAGTCAAATGCTCCAGGATATTTGCACCTAATCTGTTGTATAGGTAACTTGTTGAGCCAGACTTTTTAAATGAAATAACCTGCCACAATTACACATAATACATAATTACACATAATAAAAAGATTAGAATGGAACAGACCTGAAAAATGTTGAATCTTATTTTTTTTAAAAAGATGCAAATAGGTAAATATTTTACTTTAAGTGTGATTAACCCAACCCACCTTAGCAAACTTGACACCCTCAAGAATTCAATATGCCGTTTTGTTATCCAATGCAACTACAACACACACCACTGCGAAATTTTCAAAGAACTAGATTGGTCATCACTTGAGTCTAGGCGCAAAGTTCCTCTTTCCTGTCTCGCCTTCAAATACTTTCTGGGCAAGTTACCCATATATCTGAACAAGCTCCTCACCCCTACCACTTGCAGCACCTATCATCTGAGATCTGACTCCAAAAGGCTGTTCATGGTCCCAATGCTCAACAAAGTATCTGGCCGCTCCTCCCATTACCATTCACCCCAAAACTGGAACAACCTACCGGAGACTCTCACATCCACCACCAGTTTAAGTTCTTTCAAAACCAAAGCTGTCTCACATTTTAATCTGGTCTGTAACTGTTACATACGCCCATAATATATATTATCTTTAACTGTGCATGCAATGTCTTGTATATAATGTATACCCTGTTCACTTATGTAACTGTATTTGTAACCATGTATTATTTGTCATTTTAACTCTATGCCCAGGACATACTTGAAAACGAGAGGTAACTCTCACTGTATTACTTCCTGGTAAAACATTTTATAAATAAAAAATAAAATAACTTGAATCTTTCTAAGGAAGTTAACTACGCTGATTTTTTCCCCTTCTTTTTATAAAACAAAAAAACTTTTGTCCGCTGCGTGGAACTAACTTTTTAAATGGCTCCTTGAGCTTGGGGCCTTGCTGGGATTGCAACATACGAATGACAGGAAATACGTTTTGACTATATTACAGAAAATTAGCATTTTTTTTCCACGTTTGTTATGGAATTTACCAGTCAGTAGAAGTTTTTTTTAAAACAAAAATTCCACAGAAAAAGGCAGATTTATTTTTTGGTGATCACTTCCTTAGCAAAAAAATAATTTTTTTTTCTCTTCAATAAACTGCCTGTATCGTTTCCTGTGTTTCCTTTTTACTTCGAAATGTCATTGCACATAAGTAAAAGGATTAGAAGACTGTGCTTCACAGCGACAGTTTGAATAAAATGCATTCCTTAAGAACTATTTACCATATCATCTAGGAAACAGTTGCAACGGACTGTTCAATGTTTACTTAATTCGAGACTTCAGTTTCTGCTTTGCTGGCTTTAGTTAATTCTTCAATAAAGATGAAAGACGCAGCCGGAAACGTAATTCTTCAACATAGTTATCGCCTCTTGGTTTCTCATTGAAGTACTGTACTATTTTTATTGCTGAGAAGTTACATTTGTGTATATGTCATGTGGGTATTTTCCAACACAATATTTCAACAATAATACATTTATGGACACAAAGGGTGCTAGGATTAGGCCCCTTATCAATGTCATTGTCACAGTTCATTTTTGGCCATTCCAAGGTCAATGCTTTAATTAAACATAATTCAGATGCTGACACTACACGTTAAATAGGTAAGGGGTTGCTCAGTAAATTACAAAACAGGCGACCTCACCACGGTTGGTAGAAGACCCCCGATAACTTGAATGGTGGTTTCCGCCTGGTCACAGTGAAATTGGCAGATTTGGGGGCGTATTGATTACGGCCCCTCATTGTCATCGAGATGAAAATGAAATGGGAATGTAAAAATACATATATTTACTTACTGCATTAAAAACATGTATATGGAAAATCATCACAGGAAAGAATTAGACCATGCAGATATGTTGCAAGGTATGGTCAATGGGGGCATTCGGTTTTTTTATTGATGGTTTGGCATGTGAATGTACTCCATTCAAAATAAATACATTCATTTTCATCTAGATAACCCTATTTACAATGCAGGGCTAACCTGTAAGGGCAAGGTGCCCAACTCCAGTCCTCAAGCCACCCCCCCCCCCAAACAGGTCAGATTTTCAGGATATTCCATCTTCAGCACAGGGGGCTCATTCAGAGGCTTAGCCTCTTATTAAGCCACCTGTGCTGAAGCAGCGACTGATTGAGCCACGTGTGTTCTGGGATATCCTGAAAACTTGACCTGTTAGGGGGGGGGGGGGCTTAAAGACTGGAGATGAGCACCCCTGCTGTAAGGCATAATATGGTCCATTTAAGTGAAGGGAGCTTTTTGGGTTACCACTGCTTAATAAATATGGTGCTAAATGTCTAACCCAAGTTAGGGCATCCAAACGATGCTGGAGTTGATGGCAATCACCAGCACCCAACAAGCCCAAATGTAATATTGTCTCATTGCATGTGTAACAGGGTATGTCCCATTATACCTTTCATCGCCCCTGTTATGTAAGTCCTGTTAGCTGCAGGCAGTAACAAGTTAAATCTAAGAGAGAGAGAGACAGAGACTGCATTTTAAGGGGTACGTACTATATAATCTGAAGTGGCAGTTCAGTGCATTTTGAGCTAAACATCGTCACTGGATTCATCTAAAGATATCCCTACCGGCTGCTTTGAAGTATATATAATGTACCCCTAAGGATTTCTCATCAGTGAGCTAGAATGCACCTGAGCCTGGCTCTCAAGAAGGCCGGGCTTGGTCTACAAATATGTAGTTATGTATAGTCTAGGATAAGATGGCTTTATCTGTTACACCAAACTGCAGCTGATACATTCATTTGTAGTCACCATGTGTTCATAAACTGGGAAGCCTGGGAATTCTTCCACCTGATTATATGAATGAAAGAGAAGGAGGAGAGGATCATCTTTTGCACTGATGTCAATATAACATTTTAGTGCAGGCTCTACGCATTAGAAGTTGCTGGGTACGCTTATCATTTTCTCACCAAAATACACGAAGACAGCTCTTTTGAATTTTTGATGGCTTTATGCAGCATAACAAATAGTACTGGGAGAGAAGAAATGGTCAGCCACATTTGTATTGCAGGCTTATCTACGTAGCATTAAGTGAAAGAAAGTTGAAGTTCAACAGGGATGTGTATTGGCATATTTTTACTTGTGCTCTATTTTACTCTATAAAGGAAGTATGGAAATATCAGAGAGGAAGGAAAGAAAAAAAAACAAACATGCCAAACCTGACACTATAAATAGTCATAATGAACCCAGCGATGAGCAAAAATTTCAAATATCCTTCAGGGGAAAGTTGACGACCTTTGAAATATTTTTCCACAGCTTCTCAAAAGATCCAGAACAAGCTGAGTTAAAAAAAGAGAGAGCATCTTCATGTCGGAAAATTACAGATAATTAGCTTTTTACATTAAATTATGCAAATCCAACATTATAGAATGAACGACTATAGAACTCAATGACTCGGGTTGCTATGTATCAATCTCCCGAAAAGTGAAACTTTATACACTTTGAATATGAACTTGTCTTTCTACTGGTATCCTCCTCAAATGTACGAAACTTGCAATGCAAGCGTCGTACTTGTGATGCAAACCTATTAGCCTAATAGGCTAATTCCACCTCCCACCTTGCAGATGTTTTTGATAAAGATACAATTTTCTTATTCAATATGCCATACAGTAATTTCCCAATGCTATAGAAGAGATCAGCTTGATTCAAATGGAGACTAAAGAGCCTGACATATCCCATTACAGCTGGTGTACTGTGTAACTCTTCACTATGTGAAGTGCTTCTGTATCAAGGGATGGTCAAACGTATTGCTTTGCAAGGGAGTAGGTAAGAATGGTACTACTCACTCAGCCTGCTTAACCCTCACTCCCATTGTTCTATATAACCATTTCCCAAACTGTTTACAGAAGAAGTGTGTAACAATAGGGGTAAATAGCTTAATACATTAACACTAATGCTGGGATTCACTAACCTCCAATGCTGGATATTACATCCCGCGTGGGATGCTAGTTAACGTAGGATCGGGGTGCAATAACCCATACTGAAGGTTAGGGAATCTCCCCCTACAAGCCTTGTGTCTACATGCTCTCTCCACGTCAGTTTAAAGGGCAAAAAAAGTGACCATAATAGAGATCAGATTAGTGTTTAGCCATCATTAATGGTAATAATATCGACAACATTAATTAATAGAACTTAAGTTCTTTGGAGTTTTAAGAGTGAAACTATTTACAAAGTTGTTACCTGTTCCTTTGGTAGGAGAAATAAATGAGTGCTCATCACCTAAAATCCCTGACTACAGTGGAAGAATTGTATGCTTTGTGACTATGTGGAAACTTGAAAGTCTGGTTTGTGGACCGGTCTCAGACCTGTCTCTTTTTTTAAATCTTTGCTGTTCTTCAGTAACAACCATACAGTCTTAATAGACCAGGCACGTTTTGTATCTGAAATATTGGCCTGTACGTTTAAAGATCAGATGGAATCTGAACAGAGATAACCCTTTTACGAGATCATGTTCTTTCCCCTCGCTGGATAGAAAGAATCGGCATGGATACATTTAGCTTAGGGATTTTAAAGTAAGTGACACAAGAACTAGGTGAATGAGAGTTTGAAATTGTACAGCTGAAATCTTGCTTTCTTATCTGTTAGTGTATAAATAATTGTAATATCCTTGGTTCAGTAAAATAGTTTCTTTGTTTTAGTTCTCCTACCCAAATATGGGGCCTATTCTAGTAGCGTTGATAACTAACGCATCAAGCTTTTTGAGCACTTCCCGTACAATTTGGCAAGGTTGCTATCCAGAAAGCTCCGATGACCTGCCAAACTCATAAGGGAAGTGCATCTTCCCAAGCGGTCTTGCTCCTGCTCAAACACATCGAGCGGGAGCTGCAAAATAGATCCAACTTAAATTTTTTGAGAAATTACCCTATTCTTGAACATCCAATGAGATCACAGAGGCACTCACCTAGCGAGCTCCTCGCAAATGTCATCCCGCTACCCCAAGTCCTTCCTGCAATTATTTGCGAGTAGGACAGAATTTATTTTTTATTTTTATTGCATCGGATTGAAGCCGGGAGTCTCTGGAGCTAATGTGCATTAATTCCAGCTCCAGAGACCCTCGGCTTCAATCCAATGCAATAAAAATACTTTTACAGGCAACTTCATTACCTTAGTGGCTAACCGCTAAGGCAATGAATGGGGTTAAATACTAGTGCCCGGTTTATTGTGGGTAGCAGGGTTGAGTGAAGATGGCATTTGGCCTGTGGATAGGTGTACTAAACATTAGGAATAACAAATCTATTTCAGGGCTAGCTTACACTCTCAGTGGCATCCAACTTCAGTCCTCAAGAACCGCCAACAGGCCAGGTTTTAAGGACATCCCACTTTTGCACAGTTGCCTCAATCAGCGGCTCAGTCATTTTGTTTGAAATACCTGTGCTGAAGTAGGGGCATCCTTAAAACCTGACCTGTTGGGTCTTCTCGAGGACTGAGTTGGGAACCGCTGCTCTATTCCGTATCCTTTGGAAGATGTCTGCTCAATTATTTGGATGGGGCTAATAAGGAGTAAACTCTATATACTCTGCAGAACATCCCAAATGGCTGCTTCGGACTATGTAGAATGTACTACCAAATTGTATGGTATGGTATGGTATGTATGGAGGCTCACAGTGCCAGTAGGGCGGTGGAGTCTTGATTTGAGGTGATGAAAATTTTATTAATTAGTTGGCTTTTCGGATGACTTGACGATTGAGAAGGAGGGTACGTAACTAGTACAAAAAAAAAAGTCCGCTTTCCTGTTAGTAGCTTCAATGTCTGTATCGGAAACATTGTAAATAGACAATATATATCTCCGAAAACAATCTATGTGACTCAACTTAGCTATCTGTTTTATACGTATAATTAAATATTTGTAATAATTCCTTGAAGGGACTAGAGGTGTTTGTCTTATACTTAGAAATTACTTAAGATGTGAAGTAGCTTCAGAAAAACTGATTAACGCAGTCATTAGTATTGGTAGTGCTATAAACCGAAATAGTGTGAGATACGGCTTTTATAAAAGAATTCAGTAGCAGGTAAGATGGGGAGTAAATCTCTAGGGCAGGGGATGCGCAAACTCTTGGTGCTGCGCCCCCCTGCCTGCTTTCCCCCAGCGCTCGCGCCCCGCCCCTTACCTTTGTGTGGGGTCCTGGCAACGTAACATCACGTAATCCGCGGTGTCGTTTGAAGCCTTGTTGCCATGGCGACGGGCGGCAAATGATGCCGCGGGGTCATGAGACATCAGGTCACATCATTTGACGCCGTGTTGCCATCGCTCTGCTTCGCCCGAAGCCGGCTGAATCACGTTAAGTGAGTTGCAGAGGCCTCATGAATCAGGGGATATCCCCTGAGGAAGTGTGTTTAGACACATGAAACGCGTAGGGCTGTTTTATTTCCATTTTGGACATATTTGCTGAATAGTACTACAAGCAGTACAATCGCTGAGTGCCTTGGTTGAGCGAGAGAGGGGCAAGGAGGTGCGGATCGCCGTTTTTCTGAGGCTTCACTGGAGATTGCCAGTTCGTGACGTCATATCCGGCGACACCATTTCCGGTTTCGGCACGACGGAGACGTCACTTCCGGTCATTGCCAGCAAGGAGAAACGGAAGGAGAGCACGGCATCCTGAATACCCTGCGAACCCCCTACACGTGGTTACCAGCTCACATTGGTCTAATGCGATTTTACATCTGCCGTCCTGTGAGTGTTATCTAGATTTTAACCCACCGGAGCGGCACATCAGCATCTTGTCCTATCTTTTTATTTTTTAGTTATTAATAAATTAACTTTTATCATTAGCTTTGCTTTAATGATGTTTGTCTAGTTGTGTCTGTTTGTCTTGTCCCCGTGTGGCAGCCAGTTTGCATTTATATGTCTGTGTAATCTGTATAGCTGTGTTGCACTAAATTTCTCTTTTCTTTCATTCCATGTTCCACTTCCCCTGCATGAAGTCCTAATGGAGCACCTAAGGATTTAGTGACTGTAGATCATCTTGGGATTGGGACTATTTCAACTGGACTTCCATCTATTTTGGACTCAGTAGGCGCCGGTATCTCTTTTTGTTTAAACCCAGAGTATTGGGTTTATAGTCCCCCTTTTTTGTTAAAATAAAGGCATTTATTTGAGCAAAACTTTTTCTCTATTTATAGCGCAGATATTGTATAAATCTTTATAAAGTTGAAATAGAATTGCCTTTTAGTACATTTAGAATCTCTTTTAATCTGATGCATTATCACAACTTTGTTTTTTAAGGAACTGCAACAACTGCATGTGTGGTAGGCAACCTAAAGTAGTCAATGTATCAAGGCAATTGTTATCCTGATCCATTTCGCTATATTGTTGCTCCAATTTTACACCCGTCTGCCCCATTTTGCCACTTGGGGAGGGTCAATAGGAGGAGTTGCAGCGGTGTTACATGGTACACAGATTATAATAAGATGTATCACAGTCTGCCTCTCTTGCAGGAGCGTAAATACACTACTGCAAAACCCTGCAATGCCGGGGGGGGGGGGGTGCGGGGGGGGGGGAGCGGTTGGCTGGCACTGGAAGTTGGTCATGGCCAGAGATTAGAGCACAACCTCTGTGTTGAACAGCTGGGGCCTTTGTTTGCTTCAAGATCCTAACTCCAAGCCCTAGAGTTAGAGGGGAGAGTGTGAGTTAGAGAGGAGGGGAGAGTTAAAGAGGAGGGGGGGATGGGATAGTTAGAGAGAAGGGTGGAAGAGTAAGAGAGAAGGGTGAGAGTGAGAGAGAAGGGTGGGAGAGTGAGAGAGAAGGTGTGGGAGTTAGAGAGAAGGTGTGGGAGTTAGAGAGAAGGATGGGAGAGTTAGAGAGAAGGATGGGAGAGTTAGAGAGAAGGACGGGAGAGTTAGAGAGAAGGATGGGAGAGTTAGAGAGAAGGATGGGAGAGTTAGAGATAAGGATGGGAGAGTTAGAGATAAGGTGTGGGAGTTAGAGAGAAGGATGGGAGAGTTAGAGAGAAGGATGGGAGAGTTAGAGAGAAGGTGTGGGAGTTAGAGAGAACGGTGGGAAAGTTAGAGAGGATGGGAGAGTTAGAGATAAGGTGTGTGAGTTAGAGAGATGGATGGGAGAGTTAGAGATAAGGTGTGGGAGCTAGAGAGAAGGATGGGAGAGTTGGAGAGAAGGATGGGAGAGTTAGAGAGAAGGATGGGAGAGTTAGAGAGAAGGTGTGGGAGATAGAGAGAAGGATGGGAGAGTTAGAGAGAAGGGTGGGAGAGTTAGAGAGAAGGGTGGAAGAGTTAGAGAGAAGGTGTGGGAGTTAGAGAGAAGGGTGGGAGTGTTAGAGAGAAGGTGTGGGAGTTAGAGAGAATGGTGGGAGAGTTAGAGATAAGGTGTGGGAGTTAGAGAGAAGGATGGTTGAGTTAGAGAGAAGGATGGGAGAGTTAGAGAGAAAGATTGGAGAGTTAGAGAGATGGGTGGAAGAGTAAGTGAGGTGGAGCGGGGAGAGATAGAGAGGATGGGGAAGAGCTAGAAGGGAAGGGGATAAAGAGTGACAGTGGGGGGCTTTTAAAAACATTTTGCAGAGGATTCCAAAAACTGTAGTTAACCCATTGCTCTCTCTTCACCATTTTGCCCCCTTTTATTTGCTCCCGCCCCAAATCCTCCATAACTGTATCTGAAGAGTTATAAGTATAGCCTTGCCTTCGGCAACTATGTATTCTTCTGGGCCTTTCCTCTGTCTGTCCTGTTAGAACAGGCAGTGGAAAGGTTAATTCCTTCAGTTGGTCAGTTTTGCATTTCAGCTCTGAGTATGTAGCAATATTCAGGGGCAGGCCTAAGCAACATTTGAATGTGTTAATCCAAAGGGTGGATATGGGTTGGAACACCCCCTGATGTGTGTGTGTGTGTGAGCCAATCGGTATCCAGCTTTGAGTTGTAATGATTCAAAGCCAGAGATACTCCCTGAGGATATTCAAATTGAGACATATTCCCAGATTCAGTTAGCCTAGAGAGAGAGCTTAGAGAGATCAGAAGCCAATAAAAGGTCTCCCCCTCTTGCCACACCTGGGCAAGGAGGGGGGGGGGGATTTAAACTGCCTTGAGCAGAAAGGCAGAGATTACACCATGCTGTCTGCTGTCTGCTGTCTGCTGTCTGCACATCCATGCTGAATAAAGAACCAAGAGAAAAGAGGCTGTTGTGTGTGTCCCTGTTCCTGTGTCTGGAGAATGGAGTGTCAGTCGGGGTCTATCCTCTGGAGACCCTAGGGGATCCCTGCTGGCTGGAGGCGCTGTGCACCCTGAGAGAACAAGGTAACCTGTCCCACACCACACCTCCTGTCCCTGTCCTGGGTTCTCCCCACAACACCACGGAGCACTCAGCCCTCCTGTTTACCAGCAGGTCTCAGCACCCACACCACTCAGAGTGACCAGAAGGAGGGTACCCCCCAATCTCATGTCGAGTGGGGTACCATAGAAGGGTTACATAAGTCTAAAATTCTGCATCAGATGGAAGAAACCGTTCTCACATATGCCGCGCTGTGCGCCAAAAAACAGAGCAGTGTGCCTAAAACACTTTTCTCTACACTGATACATAGACCCCTAAGAATAAAACAATGCGTGAGAAGGACACAAATGATGCCTGCTGAGCTGGAAATTACTTAATAAAACATCAGCTCATGGTCTGTGGTTGTGGAGTAAGTGATGAAAATCAGCAAGGATAGCAAAACTCCTAACATTGCAAAAGAAACTATTACTCAAATCAATAAGCTTTTTTTTGTTGCCTATTTGGAGTGGCAACTTTGAAAGGTTAGGCGATTTTCTGGCGATTTCTCATGATAATTTATGCATGTTTTGTATCTGATTAGGCAATTGTCTAGATACTTTTGACTAAATAAAGTCTGAATAAAATGCCCTTTTATTGCAGTTTATAGTTATATGGGATTTGGTAACCCTTTGGGCACTTAGTGGTCACGTGACTGCTTCTCGGAGCGATGTGATTGCGGCGTTCCTCTGCTGGGTAGGTCCCGTTCAGCCCTCCACGGAAGCGCAGAACACACTCTCCCAGAGAAAATGAGCTCAAAGTCCATGACTAGGCCACTACATCATAGGGCCACTGGAGTGCTAGAACCCATGACTTTGTGGCTACATCATGGGGCCACTGGAGTGCTAAAACCCAGTGACTTTGTGGCTACATCATGGGGCCACTGGAGTGCTAGAACCCAGTGACTTTGTAGCTACACCATGGGGCCACTGGAGTGCTAGAACCCGTGACTTTGTGGCTACATCATGGGGCCACTGGAGTGCTAGAACCCGTGACTTTGTGGCTACATCATGGGGCCACTGGAGTGCTAGAACCCAGTGACTTTGTGGCTACATCATGGGGCCACTGGAGTGCTAGAACCCAGTGACTTTGTGGCTACATCATGGGGCCACTGGAGTGCTAGAACCCAGTGACTTTGTGGCTACATCATGGGGCCACTGGAGTGCTAGAACCCAGTGACTTTGTGGCTACATCATGGAGCCACTGGAGTGCTAGAACCCCGTGACTTCATGGCTACATCATTGGGCACTCAAATGGTTAATAAATCTGCGACTTGGGAAATGTCATAATTTGCCAGATATGAGCTTGCAAGGCAGCTAACTCTCATATTTACTAAACTGTGCTATTCTGTAAAACAACTTATGGGCCACAAAGGGTCTTCTGACATCCGAAGATATTTTACGGCTTGCCACCGCTTAATAAATATGAACCACAGAGTCTGGTATGGCCAAAGTGCTTGTTTCATTGTAAAATGTAAGTGTGTCAAAACAGTGGCTGTAGCCGTTGGCCTTTCACAACCAACTTTTTTTTAGGTTACTTCCATCTGGTACAGAAAACCCAAACAATATCTACTAGTAAATATGTGCTTCAGCCTAGAAAGATAACATTATGGGCATGGCAGGATCTAAAGCATCTGACCTCCAAAAGGGGACGAGTGCAGTTGATTGCACACATTACTCTGACATCAGCAAACCAGAGTGGGGATCTTTGCCATATCTCCACATAGCATATGCTGAGATAGCAAATGTTAGATTTGCAGAAGATAATGTGAAATCAACCTTTTAAGTTATTTTAACATGTATTATTTACGCATATTACTGTGTCTTAGATATGCATTTAACGGGTTATGTATACTGTTATATCTAAGAATAAATTGCTCACTGGGATACATTGTAACAAGTGGTAATCACCAACATTTAACACAGCTTAGTAAACCAGCACTAAACTGTTAAGGTATGTGCATGCTTGTGTTTGTAACCCCTCTTACTTCTATGCCCCAGACTGACACCTGGTGATGAGGTGGGGGCCTCAGTTCTTTATTGCTCTCGATATGCCACAAGTGGCTTATGGTCAGACGGTGGGAAATAAGTACACAGCATGTGTGGTACAACTGCTTTTATGTAATCGTTACCCAGTTCTAAAGAACTCCTGATCCTCAGCAAAGGAACACTACACGCATTATACAACATACATATATTATAATACTTAACAATAACACTGCACAGGTGTGTGTCAGTGTCAGTTAAGAGTGGACCACACAATGCTGAGTATATATACATATATGATGGTGCCAGAACATCGTGGGATCCCTTAGTGTACTAAAATTTTGCAGGCCTGTTCTTCACAAAGGTGCTTCGGTACCACTTTACTGCAAATGTTGAGGGTCCTCTCTGATAGCGATTGACACTCACTGCACTTCCCGGCATGGATCTGGGCCCTTCTGCACCAGGTTCTGCTCTCCCACCAGTGGATCTCCGCTATCTCCCAGCAGGACTCAGACTGGCTCTGGGTCACACTCGATCGAGCCCCTTCAGGGCTCATGCAGATCTGACACCATGTGTCATGGCCGCCCATCTTAAAGGCTCATCTCCCTCTTAGTCCCACCTCTTCCACAGCCTTTGTCATTGGCTGCTATTATGTCACATGTTCATAGCACACTGGAGAGGAACCTGCCAGGGGGCAGTTTGAGTGTATTGCTTGCATCACACAGGGGGTTACATATCTATAGATTATCTACATCATATTTTCTTTTCTAGAAGTAATTTTGTCTTTAAGTTAACACAGAACGTATCGTCATTTCACTTTAAACTGTTTTTCCATTTTATAATCATATTGTTATTTTTAGAATTACATATTCTATTCAGGTGCAAAAGAGGTTAGCTTAATGTTTAATTGTTAAAGAGATAATGCAGTCAACAGGAAAAAGTTAAGTAGAAAAGTTTACCGAAAACAAATGAATGTAACATGCATTGGATGTCAACTACATATATGTTGAATTATTATTTTTGTGGAACACGTTATATAGTTCAGGTTACTGTGTTGCCTTATTAATGAATTAGTAAAAAAAATCCTAGTGTTAATTATAAGTTCAGATATTGAATGTTGTTCAGAAAGAGTCAACTACACATGAAAACTATATACGCTCAGGGTGCTTACAAAAAGGTGTAGAAAGGGAGTATTGTTTGTTTAGATGGATAGTATGGATGTAGAGCATGGACAGCAATAACTATGTTGGAGGTAGAGGGGATGGGTAGTAGGGTGCCCATTGACGTTGGGGTTGTCTTTGCTCCCATTGGGTGTATTGGCTAGTATTGGGTTCACACATGTTTTCTCTTAATTCGTCATGTGTCCATTGGTACTATATATGAGTGATCAACTAAAGTAGCTGGTAAAGTAGCTGGTATTGCTTTGCTCATCCCAATCTAGTGTTAACAATCCTAATTAAAAAGGAGGTTGGGAGGCGTGTACTTACAGTATGATTAAGGTCTCAGTAAGACCTAAAGTGGTAAAGCCCCAGGACAGAAGTATACAATCAGTAACTGAAGCAAGAGAGTTACAACAAATGGTCTGGATACTGCCAATAAATATACATGTCCACACGGCAAATGCTTTATGATTGGGAAACTATAACACTACAACAAAGAAGGGTACTCAAAGGTTCATTCATTTTTGCCTACATTTATTTCATCAGGAGCTACCAATATCACAAATATTACATTAGGTAAACTATATTTGTAAGAACAAGATACCAACAAAGCGGATTCCTTAGTTCCAAGTTTAATGTCTTTAATTCAAGTAGATACAGAAAAAACAAACATGGTATCAGCAAGCAATAAGCTGTGCAAAAAAATACACTTTGTTCAAGAAATGTCAACAGTTCACAATGTCTTTTCAGACCAAATGAAAATGTAGCTCTATCGGCCATAGAAATACTAAAAGCCCTGGGATTTCTGTTTAAAATAAACCAAAAGGTACTGTAATGCCATTTGAAAAAACTATTTCTCACATTTGTTTCTCAATTTTTCATATAAACTACGGAAATATTTCAACTTCACCACGTTTATAGGAAAGATAAGTGAAATCTTACCGCGGTGCTCTGTTTAGTTGAGTGCATTAATGGGTCAGGGTGGTCTTAGAAGTGCTGGTGTTAGTCACTATTTTCCTGCACCTCCATAAACTAAAACCATACTAACTAATGTTCGGAAGCTGTTATCTGCGGCTGAGATTTTGCCATTGGTGTTTGGGATAATGCAAGTAACAAAAATGGATGACTGTGGTTAGGAGAAGACGCTAAAATACAGAGAGGCAACAATATAATGTTAAAGGGAGAGAAAGAGAGAGTAATAGAGAGTGAATGAGACTATAGTTAATGAGTTGAAGATATATATATATATAATGTAGCCATGTATAAAAATGGTATGCAGCTCTTTCTCATGCTGGCAGTAAACCTGGTAAGTATGCAGGGTTGCCAGCAACAATAATGGAGGTTTGCCCTCACACTCTGATGAGGTGTCATCTTAATATATAAAATCGAAAGGTTGGTACTAGCTGCGGTGAATCCGATTGGTCCACAGCCTCTGGCCAATCAGATTGGTGGCTCTATGATGTCACCTAGCTCTATGACATCACCCAACTCTCTCTCTCTCCCTCCCCCCCACCGGCTCCCGGATGGAGGGGAAGCGTGGCGTGGCCCTCCTGCCCCAGCCGCCAACGCTCACTTCCCTCCCCGGCGGGGGGACAGGCAGTGGGCAGGCAGCCTCCGGAAGGACCCCCTTCCTCCTGCAGCTGCCCCCGGTAAGATGGCGACACACAGCGGACAGACGGGGGGTGGTATTCAGTCAGGAGAGAGGGGAGGGGAGTTAGTCAGGAGAGAGGGGGGGGGAGAGGGAGTCAGGAGAGAGGGAAGGGAGATAGGGAGTCAGGAGAGAGGGGGAGGAGAGAGGGAGTCAGGAGAGAGGGGGGGAGAGAGGGAGTCAGGAGAGGGGGGGGGAGAAGGGAGTCAGAAGAGAGGGGGGGAGAGAGGGAGTCAGGAGAGAGGTGGGGAGAGAGGGAGTCAGGAGAGAGGGGGGGGAGGGAGTCAGGAGAGAAGAGGGGGAAGCCTGAACAGCTGTGAAGAGGGGGGGAAGGGAGTTGAGAGGGAGGATGGGGGAGGCAGAACATTACATCATGGGCAACGCCGGGTATAGCAGCTAGTATATATATAAGGGAAGTGACAACATGCTCTGTGTCCACAGTTAGTGACACAGAGGTGAGTCTGCTTCTGAGTCTATATAAGACACAGCCCTGCCAAAAGTTAGTGTGTTAACCAGGAGAGACAAGGAGTGTCTGCAGGAGTTCAAGGCTGTCAGGTCAAGTGCTAGCTGACTACATCCTGTGTTCAGGGATCTGACACAGATGGTGATCTCCCTTTGGGGAGAGGTGAGCCAACTCTATTGAGAGAGGAGGAACTTCTGAGAGGGATGTACTCCAACAGGATGAGCAGCTAGTACGACCGCGATGAGGGGCAGTCTGTCCATGAAGATGAGTATGCTGCAGGACGCAGTGTGTCAGGGCACAGCCAAAGATGATCAGGATAACAGCTTGTGGTTAAAAGGTAATCTTTATTCGAACATCATGGTGCAGACAGAGGAATGGAGGGTAGCTCGTACGCGTTTCACGCCTAGCTGGCGCTTCGTCACACCCATCACTCACATTTATATCAGACGCCTGCATCATTATATCTTCAATCAAGAAAGTCTATATGGACATTATTACAAATATTCCTCTACAGTTATTCTGAGCACTATTGATGAACTTTGTTCCTCTATCTGTCCATGAAGATGTTAATAAAGATGCCCTTGTCCACTACATCCCTTCTATGTGAGTGTGGAGTCATTCTACAGAAGGAGGTACCACAGAGGAGGTCCCCATCAGATACATCCCCCTGTGGCCGCAGAGATCCTGATGGGGTGGAGACGCTGCATCGTATGTGAGTAAGACTCAGAACACACTACATCAGACGCCTGTCGTGCTGATATCCCCATACCAACCCAGCGGGAGACTCAGGAGTCCTGTAAGCCAGCAGGTGCACCACGACATACACATCCATGTAATTGGGGGATTTCCATACATGTGGGTCAGGACAAGCAGGGCCCAGGGGAAGCACCGTTACATATATATATATATATAATATAAAATATGGGCTACGTTTAGGAACAGCAAGAATCAACTCTCCACCCTATGTGCTGCTAGTGGCCATAGAGAAAGTGTGGTGTGGCAATGTGGTTGCTAATGTTCATTAATCATGATGCAGTACATGCCACTACAGTGCATAACGCTGGAGGCTTTAAGCACCTCTCACAATAGTAAGAGTACAGGTAACTTGGCAGATTATACCAGGTCACTACCAACAGGGAATGTTTGACATTTGTTATACAGATGTACGCTTCAGATCAGTAATCATATTTCAGTGGATGGTGGACAAGTCAGGGAACAGGTGTGGTAGGCTGCCATCTGCCAGAGGAACTATATCATTTTATAGAACTGGAAATGAAAATGTAAAGCATACACAATGTACTGTATAATATATGATATAGTATAACATAATATTATATTATATAATATATATATTATATACACATAAACAACTTTGCAAAGCGTTGTAAGAGCGTTGGATAAGCCGTTTTGGCGTTGTGAAAATAAACACAGGTATGCATTGCACAGCGTTGGATAAGCCATTCGTTGTAAAATGAATCGTTGTAAAACGAGGGCTGCCTGTATTAATTTTACACATTAAAAGTGCACAGTAAATGTGTACTTCAGAATTACATAGTTACATACATAGTAGTTACATAGTAGAGGAGGATGAAAAAAGACAAGCGTCCATCAAATTCAACCCATTCTAAATTTAGACAACAGATACTTTATCTTATCTCTATACTTACTTATTGATCCAGAGAAAGGCAAACAAAAAACCCCAGTGACATATCATCTAATGATATCTGATAAGGGGAAAAATAAATTCCTTCCTGACTCCAAGAATTGGCAATCGGATTAATCCCTGGATCAACATCCTTCCCATGTTTACTTATTGGGCATATATCCCTGTATACCTTTCCTTTCTAAAAAGATGTCCAACCTTTTTTTTTTAAATAAATCTATTGTATCTGCCATCACAGTCTCCATTGGTAATGAATTTGTAATGAATTCCACATTTTAACTGCCCTTACTATAAGGAACATTTTCCTTTGTTTATTTATTTATTTATTTAAATTTTTTTTTACTAGGTAGTAATACATTGAGTGTTACCTCTCGTTTTCAAGAATGTTCTGGGCATAGAGTTAAGATGACAAATAATACATGGTTACAAATACATCGTTACATAAGTGAATATATATACAAGACATTGCATGCACAGTTAGAGATAATATATATTATAGGCCTATGTAACAGTTACAGACCAGATTAAAATGTGAGACAGCTTTAGTTTTGAAAGAATTTAGACTGGTGGTTGCTGCTGGTAAAATCTCCTTTCCTCCAACCTTAAGGGATGACCCGAGTCCTTTGTATTGTAATTGGGATAAATAGTTCTTTTAAATGCCCCTTGTACTGTCCCCGAATATATTTATATATAGTTATCATATCCCCTCTTGGTTGTCTCTTTTCTAATGTAAATACATCTAATTTAGCTAGCCTCTCTTCATAAATTAGATTGCCCATCCTCTTTATTAATTTGTTGGCTCTTCTCTGCCCTCTCTCTAGTTCCATAATGTCTTTACTAAGGAGTGGTGCCCAAAATTGTACTCCATATTCAAGGTGTGGTCTTACTAATGCTTTGTAAAGGGGCATCATTATGTTTACTTCCCTTACATCCATTGTTTATTTAATGCAAGATAAGATCTTGTTTGCCTTTGCAGCTACTGCATGACTTTGGGCACTATTGCTAAGCCTGCTGTCTACAAGCACTTCTCCATCAAGGAGAGAAATTACATCCTGCTCTTATTCTAATACCTTACACAATTTAGTATCATCAGCAAAGATGGAGACTTAGCTCGCGATGCAAACCTCAAGGTCATTAATAAACAAGATAAAAATCAGGAGTCCCAGTACCGATCCCTGAGGTACTCCACTCACGATCTTAGCCCAACCCGAAAAAGTCCAATTTGCTTTATTTTGTACACCAACCTCTTGTGTGAAACCGTATCAAAAACCTTTGCAAAATCTAAGTAGACCACATCAACTGCATTACCATGGTCTAAATTCCTACTTACCTCCTCAAAGTAACAAATAAGGTTAGTTTGGCATGATCTATCCTTCATAAATCCATGCTGACTATTACTAATAATTTTGTTTTCCATTAGGTATTCCTGAATATTGTCCCGTATTAAACCTTCAAGTAGTTTTCCCACTATTGAAGTCAGGCTTACATGTCTGTAATTCCCCGGTTGTGATCTAGCTCCCTTTTTAAATATAGGCACCACATCTGCTTTACGTCAATCTTGTGGTACTGAGCCTGTGGAGATGGAGTCCTTGAATATTAAATGTAATGGTTTGGCTATTACTGAACTTAGCTCCTTGAGAACTCTTAGATGTATGCCATCGGGGCCAGGTGCCTTATTGACTTTAATTTTTTCAAGCCGCCTATGAAATTCTTCCTCAGTTAACCAATTTGTTTATTAATATGGAGGTTGTGGCTTCCTCCTGAGGCACTATATTGAAATAGATTATTCCTTGGTTAACACAGAGGTTAACACAGAGGCAAAGAATTTGTTTAATACCTCTGCTTTTCCATTATCTCCAATAATCTGCCTGCCCATCTCACACTGAAAAGTTCCTATATTTTCTTTTCTAATTTTTTGTTATTAAGGTACTTATTTTAGGGTTGATCTTAACTTTCTATTGCAATCCTTTTTTTCATTATCCATTTTTACTAATTTGATTGCCCCTTTGCAGTTTTTGTTACATTCCTTATAATTCTGATACGATGTCTCTGCCTCTTCTGACTTAAAGAATCTAAACGCCTTCCTATTTTTGTCCATTTTCTCCCCTACCTGTTTATTTAGCCACATTGGCTTTGACTTATTTCTTTTATACTTATTACCGAAGGGTATACACTGATACGTGTGCTTTTCTAACAATGTTTTAAAGACTGCCCATTTATCTTCCACATTTTCCTGTGCAAAAATATCATCCCAATGTATTACTTGTAGATTAGTCCTCAGTTTATTAAAATCTGCCTTTTCTTATATGGACTAACAATTGATATTCATTGCTTGATCTGAGGAGGAGAGTAGAGCCTTCGAAAGCTTGTCTTATAATATAAATTGTTGGTACAAATTAAAACAGGGATCCCTTAATACTGAAGTACTCATTTACTCTGCACTATCGCTACTGGACTAACACGGCTATTTCTACTTAATACATATTGCAAGGGATGGGAACGATGCCATGAATGTGCATTTATTTGGCATGTCGGACGTGGTACAGAACAGAAATAAATATTGCAATTGTTACAGTGAAGTACAGTAGTGAAATAGTCAGGGAGTTTATTTCACCAAGGGATGGATAGGTTTGCTTCAGGTAATGGTGTAATGGCAGGACACATGAGGACCTACAGAAGTGTTGGCTTATGTTTGGTTAACTACTTTACTGCCTAAAATGGGCCAGCAAAAAGCGTCTTTCCTATGTGTTGCAAACCCTTAAAGATTAAATATACAGTCCCACTTTGGACTAATGGCAGAGATAAGTTCAATAAGCAACATTTTGATGAATCATGCTCTTTAAATGAATAGTGGGATATGAAATAATTTTTTGCAAATGTAACTGTAGATATTCTGAAAAGAGATGATTATTTACCTCGTTTCCTCACAAATAGGTAATACGATTTCAAGACATGCTTTCCATATCAGAAAATCAACTTGAAAATAAGCCGCAAGGAAAGGGCGAGTCCTTGAAACGGGTAAAATAAACAAGGCAGAAGATAGGGGAACTAAAACAACTCTCAGATCCCAATTGACACATTGTAAAGACAACTGTCAAAACGAAATATGTTTAAAAAAAAAAGGCATCAATCACCTAGATTTATCTCAAAAACATATCACGACTATTAAATCATTTTCGTGCTACGTGGATCTGTACCTGCAGAAGACTTTAACACTATCGGACAGGTCCTTAGAAGGTCGTTACATTTTTAACGTGGCATTAAAAACTATTTTTAATGTATTGATATCCGTAACGCATATCCCCCAAAGGGTTTAGTGCATCTGCCGTATTCCTTAAAAATAAGGAAACTATGCATTTTAACGGACTGTAGGATTACTCATAAGCAAATCATATGGTAATGAGCACTTAACATAAAGATCCTCAGACCTCCGTTACTGTAAGCGCATGATAATAAAGCTTTGATATTTAGCACCTTACTCACTTACAGACCCTGATATTCATTGAGTTATTTCTTGGAATCAGTCTAGGATGATTGGCCACGACCCAACCGCCACTGGTGCTCCGCCGCCACGACAGCTCACCACCGTGCACCTCGCTGCTTGACGTTTCGCCGCATGCGCTCCGACCTCGGTGCCATGTTCAAAAGTCTGAGTCCTGAGCTCCGAGTCCGGCGCGCCCTCATCAATGTCCCTTCCGGACGAATCCCGCATGTGTCCGCCGCTCCATCTTTAAATGTCCTGCGTTGGACATTTAAAGATGTCGTTTCGGAGTGGTGGCTGTGGGTGGGACCCGGAGCGTCGCCCGCAAGGGACATTGACGAGGGCACGCAGGACAGGGCACGTAAGACATTTAAATATGGTGCTGGGGTTGGAAACGCCCCTGCGCACGGTGAACTGAAGCAGCAAGGTGCCTGACAGTGAGTTGTCGTGATGGCGGACCGCCAAGGGCAGTTTGGATGTGGCAAAACACCCCATTCCATCATGGAATAGCCTAGAAGCAATGTAATGAGTATAAGACTTAACCCTTTCATTACAAAAAGTTACACGTGTCATACAAAGTTATATATTATGGATCATATAAATGTCTGAAACCCATCATGAATTATAGTATGTGTTTAAGGGATTAAAGTGATAGGTTTGTGTGAACTAATATGGTATATGATGTAATAATGACTGTATAAAGTATGGGTGTACAATAATGTACCGTATTGGCCCGAATATAGTGCTATGTTTTTTCCCTAAAATGTCCTTCTGTACTTGTAATTTTTACGCAGCCAAACACCTTTTATGTTTCATGTAGAACACCTTCAAAATTTTAGGGTCGTATTATGTGCGAGGCCGTACTGTATTCGGGCCGATACAGTATATCCATACATATCTCAACAATATACATTCATATTTAATTTTTGTTAATGTACAATTCAAATAAATGAAGGATGTCCTTCCTTCATTTATTTTAATTGTACATTAATAAAAAAAATGATATTAAATTTTATTGTTGAGTTATGTATGCAATTATATTATTGTACACCCATACTTTATACAGCCATTATTACATTATATACCATATAAGTGGAAAAGTTAATACGTGAAAAAATTATAGATTTCTCAATATTATAACAAGATTCGCATTCGTTTTTGGTAACGCACATGAAAATCTCCATTAATAGCATTGCGTTAATAACGTGCCTTAAGGTTTGACCAATGCGCATGTGCAGTGTATTGGAGAAAGCATCTCTGAGAATGAAAATCACAGGTAATAGCGCTCCTACTTTGAAGAACAGACGTTATTTTTGCATCTCATTAGCTTTGAGGATCCCCGTTAATAATAATAAAAAAAATAGTTACACGTACTGTACACTTTACATTTAAAGGGCACTTGATACATTTTGAACAAGAGGCCGTTTTAGAGTGTACCTTGAACATGTATTGTGCAATATTGATTTGATATGGTGTTTGCTTAAGCAGCAATCTGTTAGAGTGCGGTCATATTATTTGGTTGTGGTTATTTTTCATACATTTATGATTGTTAGCTCTTTGGAGCAGGGGTCTCCTTTCCATTGTCTTAGTTTCTCTTAGATTATACCAGGGGTTCTCAACTCCAGTCCTCAAGACCCCCCACAAGTCAGGTTTCCAGGATACCCTGGTTTAGCACAGGCGGCTCAATCAGTCTCAGCTTCAGCACAGGTGGCTCAATCAGTGGCTCAGTCTTTGACTGAGCCACTGATTGAGTCACCAGTGCTGAAGCAGGAATATCCTTACAACCAGACCTGTTGGGGGGTCTTGAGGACTGGAGTTGCCTACCCCTGTCTTATACTATGTACTCCTATTGTTACACAATGTTCCTGGTCTTTCCTCCCACTTTGTACAGCGCTGAGGGCACCAATCAACTAAATCATTATAATTTCAATTAATATAGTATATAATTATAATGATCAGCTAATCATTATAACTTCAATAAAATGGTATTTTTATAGATCATTTAAGCGCCCATATTTATACACTGTGTTTTCTCATGGGGATTACACGTTTCATTAGCTCCCACAATAATGTTACATCGTTATTCATTTCAAATGGAAAACTACTGTTGGATTTCGAAATAACACATGTGGATTGCCTTGAAATTGGGAAAATAGTCAATATTATTTCACATTTCAGAGTATACATTTTTATAGGAACCATTTTGAATTCAAATAATGTTGTTTTCGTTTAAAGAAGTGCCTGGTATAAACGCCATTGTTTCCAAGAAGAAAACCTGTGCACTGTTTCCTGTCCAGTACTAAAATAATTGATTTGGTTAGTTCTTCAGTAGCTTAACTTCAATTATACCTGTACTCAATATAAAAGTTTTCCTTTAGTTTTGAAAAACCTGCCAAGTGTGGAATCAATGTCTGGTGACGCTGAAGGTAAGTTGAATGAAAATGCCTAAGTAATTGTTCAAAGCTGGAGATCTTTGAAATTTGTACAATACACAATGTGTATTGCAGCGATAACGGAAACAGAGATAAACAAACAGAAAAATTAATGAGTAAAGGAGAACAGAATTGCACATACAAAGCTGTACATTACTTTTGCAGGTAACTCTAGCACAGACGCGGATATTTGTAGCTGAATTGTTAAAATATAAACTCTATTTTACCCTTTCAATTCTAGAGAGACATGCAATGCGCACACTCCAGCTAAAGGCCACTTCCGCTAAATGGTGCTAAGCCTCACGCCACCTTATGATCGTTACAAATGGCTAGCATTGCTTAGTAATATAGCCCTAAATGCATTAAAACAAGATCCTTCAGAGTCGAACAGGATTCCTTCAATCAACTGAAATTGGCTTGAGTCAATATCTAGAAATAAGATATTTGAAAACAGTTCCCATCAAATACTGAGTGACAACCTAAATTAAGGTAATTTAATACAGCCTTTTCTGTTTATCCAATATAGTCAAATTGAGTCCCTATAGCTTTATTGGTCCCTGGAGAGAATAGACCGATCAGGTTCCAAAACCTATGTGCATTAGATATTTAAATAAATTATTTTTCAAATGGCAGATTGACCAGTTGAACGGTAGGCTGCACATGAGAAGTTAAGACCTATTAACGTCCGATCTATGTGGTTTATGCCCTTCTACAGATGTAGCATTGCTAACGGTCAGACAGCCAACGGTCACATGTCTGCGGAGATGGCATCACTGGAGGATTAACACTGTGGGGGCTTCCATTCAGATGCATGGACCCCTGCAGTGCGATCAGGACAGACACTGTCTCCGGCGCCACAGCCTTTGGCTTCTTTCACCGCGGCGCCTGGAGACAGGGAGTCTTGCTACGTCTGTAGCCTTATGTCTTGCAAAGCCTCGCCCCGGCAGAAAAAGATCAACTCCAAAAAGTCGTGCTAAGTAACTATACTGTATGTGCAAATCATGGTTCAGTGATATTCACTCATTTCAGCACATGTGCTGTATCCTGTCCGTACAGGTTCTTTGCATTCGGAGAAGACATTTCTGGTGTAAACCAGGATATCAAAGGAATGAAGACACTGGTGCAGCCTCTATGTCATCTGAATGACGGGCAAGAATGCGCAGAATGAAAGTTGATTGAAAAGGACACATTCTGATAAAACGAAGTATTCTTTGTTAAAGTCTTATATTTCCCCTTTCTAATATGCAAAAACAAGTCACCTGGCTTTTCAATATTATCCTGTTAAGCTGGTCTAGCAAAGAGGAAAATAGATTCTTCAAAACAGGTTACCTTTGTGGAATGATAACAGGAGAAATACTTTGGGGCGTTTCAGCAACCTCTGTGACACCATTCTCCTGCCTTGGTACATTTCAGTGAAATATTTTGAATGCCGGGCTCTCAATAAGTCCTGAGTTTTACAAATGTACAGTAGATAGTGTTTGGCACGTTATTGTGCAAAAACAAGTGCTTTGTTGTAATCGATCCCATATTTTATTTGCACTAACAGAACATACTGTATTATGTCAATCTTTTATGAATTAAAGTATTCAACAGAGAATAATGAGCTCAAAATATTAATAGGATATAAGGCCATATTTACTAATTGATGCTATAGCATCAGCAGGGCCGGACCTAGGCCTAGACGAACTAGCCTTGAATGGCACATTTTGGGGGGTGGACAGAGGAGGAGGTATCCACCCCAGTGGTTAGTCCTGGAAGTGCCAACCTCTGATGTCTCCACCAGGGAGGAGCTCCACTGCTCCACTCAACAGCCAGGTAAGGCATTTTAGCTGGGAGGATGAGAGATAGGATAAGGAGGGACGATGAGAGAGAGGATGAGGTGGGTGGGATGAGAGAGAGGAGGAGGGTGAGAGAGAGGAGGAGGAGGGAGAGGAGGGTGAGAGTGAAGGGAGAGTAAGGGAGGATGAAATGGGGGGGGGGGGGTGACAGGATGAAGAGAGGAGGTGAGGAGTGGGGTTGAGGATGAGGAGGGGGATGAGGAGAGGAGGTGAGAAGGGAGGATGAGAGAGAGGATGAGGAGGGCCGGTGAGAGAGAGAGAGGATGAGGAGGGAGGGTTAGAGAGGATGAGGAATGAGGGTTAGAGTGGATGAGAAATGAGGGTAAGAGAGAGGGAGGAGTTGAGGAGAGGGATTGAGGGGGTAAGGAGGTAGGTGAGTGAGGAGGAGGAGTATAAGAAAGAGGACGGTGAGAGAGAGGATGATGAGGGAGGGTGTGAGAGAGGATGAGAACTGAGGTAAGAGAGAATGAGGAGGGATGGTGAGAGGGAGGCTGAGGAGGGAGGTGTGAGAGGGAGGATGAGGAGGGAGGGTGGGATAGAGAATGTGGATGGAGGGTGAGAGAGAGGATGAGGAGTGAGAATAGGGGGGGGGAGGAGAGAGAATGGGGAGAGAGGGGTGGGGGAGAGAATGGAGGGAGAGAATGGGGGGGAGAGAAAATGGGGGAAGGAGAGAGAATGGGGGTGAGGGGAGACTGAAAGTTCGCCTTGGGCACAAATACCCTTGCACTGACCCTGAGCATCAGACATCTTCTGGCTCTGGAAGATATATTATTGCCCATTTAAGTTGATGGGCTGTAAGGTCTCTTTTGGCTCTTGAAGATATCAATGGCATTGCACCACTTAGTAAACATGGCGTTGGAAGTCAATACAGTAAAGGAATTTTTGCAGCAGCCACTAGTATACCCTAAATATGAAGAAACATCAGCAATTTAAACAAGTCTAAGATTTTCAAGCCGCTTGGACAACAAAGGAAGCGGCCAGTTGGTCCTTATCCGCCATCAACATTGACATGTTAATATTTTTCAGACGTTTAGCACAACAATTCACTCCAATTGCCAATGAAACTGCTCAGCCTGTGTGTTCTTGGCATACTGGGTATGGATCCCTTGCACAGTGGCTTGTGTGCAAGTGCCAGACGAGTCTTGGGAGAATACATTTATGTTCTAATCGGTTTATTACTGCTGTTAAAATGTAGTAAAACAGCATTTTCTTCTGTTAATTGGTTTAACGGAGCTGTAATATGAGCACCCATTTATTCGTGTACTGATCACAAAGGGGGGGTTTACAAGGTTCCAATTAAAAGTTTGCATGTACCAAACTAGTCAAACCCCGAATGACAATAGTATCATCTGCGACAATATTGGTATTAAAGTGCTATGAGTGCAGATGTTGGTTTAACTATAAAACCTTCTGCTAATCTCTCTTTTCTACTTAAAGGATTGCCAACTGTCACTCCTCAATGGCAAAGCATCCTATTCTTTGCAGGGGAAGAAAGGAAAAAGGCAACGCATATACTGTTTGACAGTGACAGGGATTTCTTTACAAAGGGCTACCGTGGGCCGTAAAGCATCCAGTAGTCACTATATTTCAAGCTGCATTTTTCAGTATTAATGCCCTAATTATACATATACCACAGTACCCATAGACTACAATATTACTATACAGCCCATAATAAGTATTCCCCATGCAGCAGGGCAACTCCCGTTCTCAGGTTCAACCAACAGGTCAGGTTGTAAGGATATCCCTGCTTCAGCACAGGTGGCTCAATCAGTGGCTCAGTCTTTGACTGAGCCACTGATTGAGCCACCTGTGCTGAAGCAGGAAAATCCTGATCTGTTGGGGCCCATAAAGTCTGGAGTTGCCCACTCCTGTCGTACAGTCTAATTTTGATGCCTGACACTGGAGAGCCGACTGCTTCTTTTTCTCCATCCACACTGCGTGTACAGCTAAGCCACTCTTTCTCCACCTCACATTAGGCCTGTATTTACTAGATGGTGCAATTTCTATTGATGCGGGAAGGCATCCTATGCAATAGCACTGCGTTGTATAAATGGGTCAAGTTAGCCCTGTTTGAAATAAAATACAGTGTTTTGATTACGGAGATGAAGTGCCATTGTGGTTAGCACCCGTTTACAGTACTGGATGACCATGGAAAGTCCCCACACCTCTTTATATCCCAGGTACCAACATTTAGGGCGTAAGAATTTCTTTGCAAGCATTTATTTTCCCTATTCTCAATGAGATATAACGAAAAGCAAAGATTATCTTCCAATTGACATGAATCAATTTACAGGTAAACTAACCTTTTGTTATCTTTCAAGACCATGCACAAATCCATTCATCTGCCTAACAAACCACAATACACTTTGTGGGAGTGGGGAGACATATTTGCTTGTGATTTGGAGAGTGTCAATAGTAGTTATGTGACGAACAGATTACAGACGAGGACCCTGGCTAGTTTAAGGCAAGTTTAAGGCTTTTCTGCATTGACTAATGACCGATCAGATTAACACAGCAGGGGTCCCTGGCAGTCCCATTCAGTTTGAGTGGGACTGCCAGGGACCCCCGCTGTTAATCTGATGGGCCATTAGTCAATGCAGAAATGCCTTAAACTTGCCTTAAACAAGACCCAGCATGTACCCAGCATGTACCTGGGTCTTTTTGGCGATTGCCACTGGTTTATGTTAGAATAACCGTCGGCACTACAGTATAATGAGAAGTACCGTGGGTCACTTTTCTATTTTGCGTTTGAGTCAGGAAGATCCGCCAGGTCTGAAGTGGTGTAAACTTTTGTGGTTAAGAATTTGCACGGACACATTTTGACGGAAGCGAAAAATGGAGCAATGATTCGAAACAATCTTCGATTGGCACTTTCTTTACATTGATACATCTCCACCTCTAAATGGCGGATTCATTTAATGGAACCCGGTGGTAGTTACTTGCTAAATGTATCAATAGTTTAAACAAAAAGAAACAACATTACAAAACTGGAGTAATGTGAAATTGAAAAAAATGGGACAAAACTTGACATTATGCATTTATGGTCTTTGAATCCACAGCTACATTCAATCTGAACCCCTGTCTACATCTGCATCGCCCCAAAGGCGTACAGCCTTTCGGCGCAGATGAAGGACAGCTAAAGTGTGTGAGCCATTTGCTGATGTTTGGTGATGTTAAAGCTTCTCTATTTCAATCTGAAACTCACCAGCCCTTTTATCTCTAGTACCCAATTTTCCAACTCTATCTGTTCATGAAATGTACGTGAATTGACTGTATAATTATTTATTTATTTATAAAATATTTTACCAGGAAGTAATACATTGAGAGTTACTTCTCGTTTTCAAGTATGTCCTGGGCACAGAGTTAAGACAAATAATACATTGTTACAAGTACAGTTACATAAATGAACAGGGTATACATTATATACAAGACATTGCATGCACAGTTAAAGAAAATATATATTAAGGGCGTATGAAACAGTTACAGACCAGATTAAAATGTGAGACAGCCTTAGATTTGAAAGAACTTAAACTGGTGGTGGATGTGAGAGTCTCTGGTAGGTTGTTCCAGTTTTGGGGTGCACGGTAAGAGAAGGAGAAACAGCCGGATACTTTGTTGAGCCTTGAGACATGAACAGTATTTTGGAATCTGATCTCAGGTGTTAAGTGCTGCATGTGGTAGGGGTGAGTAGCTTGTTCAGATAGCTGGGTTGCTTGTCCATAAAGAATTTAAAGGCAAGACAGGAAAGGTGAACTTTGCGCCTAGACTCTTGTGATGACCAATCTAGTTCTTTGAGCATTTCGCAGTGATGTGTGTTGTAGTTGCATTGGAGAACAAAACGACAAATGGAATTGTAGAGGGTGTCAAGTTTCCTAAGGTGGGTTTGAGGTACCGAGCCATATACTATGTCTCCATAGTCAATAATTGGCATTAGCATCTGCTGTGCGATACGTTTTCTGACCAGGAGACTTAGGGAGGATTTGTTCCTGTAAAGTACCCCTAGTTTGGCATAGGTCTTGGATGTCAGGGTATCAATGTGCATTCTGAATGTTAAGTGGGAGTCAAACCATAAGCCTGTTCATTTAATGTAACCATGTATTGTTATAACTCTGTGCCCAGGACATACTTGAAATACTTATGGTGGCCTTTCTTTGTCCCACACTCCGTGCCCTGATGGCAGGGGTGGAGGCATGGGGCTCCTCCTCTCCTCTCTCTGCCGATACCATACCCTTTCTATTCCTCCCTCTCTTGCTTTTCCCTCCATTGAGGCTCACACTGTCAAGATCTTCTCTCCTCTCTCTGTCCACGTGGCTGTCATCTATCACCCACCTACTTCTACTCATCCCCCTTCTGCCTTTCTCTCTCACTTTGAATCCTGGCTCACTTTCTTTCTCTCCTCAGACTCCCCTGTTCTTCTCCTTGGGGACTTCAACTGCCACATTGATGACCACTCTCTCCCTTGTGCTTCCTGTTCTCTCGCTAACCTCTTCATTTGGCCTTCAACAGTGGACTGTAGCAAGCACCCACAAGGATGGCCACTACCAAGACCTGGATTTCACTAAACACTTTTCTCTCTCTGATTTCTCCATTTCCCCCTTTCCTCTCTCTGACCATCACCTCATCTCATTTTCTCTCTCTTCCTTCACCCCTTCTCCATCTCCCCCTCGTCTCTGTAGACCTGTGCTCTATTAACCTACCAGATTTTGATTCTACTTTACTCTCCTCTCTCAGCCCTCTTCAGACCCTGACAACCTGGTCAGGAACTACTACTCTGTCCTGTCCTCCTCCCTTGATCTACATGCCCCGCTTTCTCTCTGCTGTTCTCGCCCTTCTAACCCTAGACCCAGGCTAAATTCCAACATGCGCATGCTGCATTCATGCACTCATTCCGCTGAACGCCTCTGGAGGAAATCTCACACTCTCGCAGACTTCCTTCACTACAAATGTATGCTTTTGTTTCAATTTTGCCCCCTCTCAGGCTAAACAAACCTACTTTTCTTCACTAATCAACACGCACGTCTAACCCACGCCAACTCTTCTCTGTCTTTGACTCCCTACTCAGACCATCCTCAGTTGCCTCTTCTTCTTCCTCCATCTCACCTCAGGACTTTGCTGACTATTTTAAGAAAAAGGTGGAATCCATAAGTCAGAACATCCCTTCTGTTTCCTCCCCCTACTCTATACCGCTTCTTAACTCTCCTGCTGCCTTTCTTGACTCTTTTTCCGCTTTATAGTGGAGGATGTGTCACTGTTGATCTCCTCTTCTCCGTCTACCACTTGCCCTCTTGACCCCATGCCCCACCATCTCCTAAAACCTCTTGCTCCTACTATAATCACTATGCTCACACAGATTTTTAATGCCTCCCTCTACTCTGGTATCTTTACCTCCTCCTTCAAACATGCAACAGTCATACCATTATTCAAAAACAGCAAGCCTCTAAACTCCTTGAACTTCTTGTATTCTCTCACCTGCTCCATTTTCTTACCATCTATTATCTCCTAGACCCTCTACAATCTGCCTCAGCACTGCTCACTCAACTGAAACAGCCCTCACTAAAATAACTAACGACTGCAGCATTTGATACCGTGGACCACCCTCTCCTCCTTCACATTCTCCATACTCTTGGTAGTCGTAACAAAGCTCTATCCTGGATCTCCTCTTACTTTCTCCCATCGTACTTCTGCTAACACCTCCTCCTCTATCAATCTCTCTGTGGGGGTACCCCAGGGCTCTGTCCTGGGACCTCTGTACTTTTCTCTGTACACACTCTCTCTAGGTGACCTAATGACATCTCTTGGTTTCAAATATCATCTCTATGCTGATGACACACAAATTTACTTTTCAACCCCTGACCTTACACCTGCTGTACAGACTATAGATTCTGAATGTTTCCCTGCGATATCATCCTGGATGGCCCTCCACCGACTTAAACTCAACATGTCAAAAACAGAGCTCCTTCCACATTACTATTGGAAGTTCTGTCATATACCCAGTAGCGCAAGCACACACTGCCTTGGGGTCACACTCGACTCCTCTCTCACATTCTCCTCTCACATTCAAAGCATATCTAAAACCTGTCGCTTTTTCCTCTGCAATATTACAAAGATATGCCCTTTCCTCTGTTGCTCCACTGCTAAAACTCTGACACAGACCCTCATTCTCTCCTGTCTGGATTTCTGTAACCTCCTGCTGTCCAGCCTTCCTGCCTCTCACCTGTCTCCCCTACAATCTATCCAAAATGCTGCTGCCAGAATCACTCTACTCTTTCCTAAATCTGTCTCAGTGTCCCCCCTGCTGAAATCACTCTCTTTGCTTCCTATCAAATTCCGCATCTAACACTCAATTCTCCTCCACACTTTTAAAGCTTTAGATACTTCTGCCCCTCCTTACATCTCAGCCCTAATTTCTCGCTATGCACCATCTCAACTCTTGCATTCCGCTCAAGGATGTCTTCTCTCTACCTCCTTTGTATCTAAAACCCCCTCCCGTCTAAAACCTTTGTCACTGACTGCCTCACACCTCTTTAATGCCCTTCCCCTCAACGTCCGACTAGCACCCTCTCTATCCACCTTTAAGACCCACCTTAAAACACACCTGCTTAACGAAGCATATGAGTAGCTCCATGGCTAACACTATACACCTGATACATAAAGCTTGGCCCCTTGCAGATGCACTTACCAGAATGCCCTCCTACTATCTCTGTACCTACCAATTACATTGTAAGCTCTTCGGAGCACGGACTCCTCTTCCTAAATGTTTATTTTTTAACTCCGAAGCACTTATTCCCATGATCTGTTATTTGTATTATTTGTTATTTATATGATTGTCACGTGTATCACGTGTATGTGAAGCGCTATGTACATTAATGGTGCTATATAAATAAAGACATACTGTACATACATACAACGAGATGTAACTCAATGTATTTCTTCCTGGTATAACATTTTATAACTAAATAAATATATACATTATTTCATTTCAAATGATGTTCAATAGTAGTAACCATGTGTTTTATATTGTAAAAAATATTTTTTTTCATTTCAAAATAGCACTAGTAATGAACCAAATAATACACTTTTATAATAATAATACACACCCCAGTTAATCTTGTGAAATTATTGATAATATAGATGTCTTATCAGTGCTGACATGTAGTTTACATGACTTTAAATGAATTCTTATGGAATGAATCATACTGTAGATATAATAAGGTGACATAATTGGAAGGGTAATTTCAGAATCATTAAGGACTTTTCAACATTGCCTGTTCTGAGCTGAAACATTCTACCAGTGGTTGGTCACTGGCCAGTTCTGTGTTTAAATTTGCAGTCACATTTAGCACCAGAATAAACTAATGGTATTCCACATTAAGATGTTAATAGCATTAATCAAAGAAATAGGGACCAACATATGTATACAGTATGTAATATGCATGTATAGTAATAAATGATCCGTTGAAGAGTGGCACAGAAAGTTGTTATGGTGGTAAAGAGCAAAAAAAAACATTTGCTACACAGCGGCGAAATCTACCGGGAGTGTCAGCTGTAATAAGTTAAAATTATGGATATGATACCATTTAAAATAAATTATACAAGTATAAATATTGTGAAAACCCATCCAGTACCAGACGTGCAGCAGCTACCTTGTGATCACTTCTCAGCGATAACATGGCGGCAATATCACCGCAGTAACGCAAGGAAGATAAGGGTTTTTCTTTGTTTTAATGCGGAAAACCATGCTTGCCCCCCATTTTTTTTCTTTTTAACATAATCCAAAAGCAGTTTAAAGCAGCAATGTGGGTTTCATATATATATATATATATATATATATATATATATATATATATATATATATATATATATATATATATATATATATATGCGGTAGAAGCTCCGACGTTGTAAGCTCTAACATATCCAACTGAAGGAGCTATTTGAGACAGCGGACAGGAACCGGTGTAGTGTATCGTGACCACATTACTTTACCACATAAACTTAATGGACAAAACCATTCCTCTTTCTATAAAGATTGTCCCTGAAATTCCCCACATGGCCGATGGATTGTCAAAGGGAAAATTGAAACAAATTACAAGCAAATGAAAATGAGTGAAATGTAGTGAATAATACATTGGTAATATTTTTACTTGAAAATTAATGTTCATGAAACTGAGATAATGGCATTTCCATGCAAGAACTGGAAATATTGCATGGAAATGTATCTCAACATTTTCATTAAATGGTTCTCATGTTCAATTATGCGATATGGCCATTTATATCTATTTCTGTCTAAGCAATTGTGTGTGATATGCACATAAAGTAATTTCACAAAATCACAAGAGACAAATTTAGGAGTAGATCCAATTGCTTGCATACACCCAAACAAATGAACCGATAGTCCACATGGTGAGACAAATTCTACCTGGGAAGATTCCTTGGAAATATGCAAATGACAAATGGGCAAAAATATTCAAATGATGTACAGTATTTCCATATTTCCGAGGCATTATTTGTCTTACGACTTCTTAAATCGGTCTCTCCTCATGAATAATAAAAAAATTCCCTGATAAGACGGAATATTGGCTGAAAAGGCTTGATTAGTGGGTATCGATGAGCCTACTGTATGTACAGATGTATTAAGATTTACTGCCGGCGTGGGCGTGGATCAATAGGCTGAAATCTGCGGCATGTGTTTGGCAGTACATTTGAGGTCCCGGAGGATTTAATCAGTGCTACTCATCCCGGCCCAGACAGTCTGTAATAGCTGTGCAGAGGAGTCCCAGAGAGAAGCTGTCTCTCTCTGTGTCTCCCATAGCAGCTCGTACAGCAATACAATGTCTTATTATTTTTTATATCGATGTGGGGGGGCTCCCATCATTGATTGGTTTTCATGGCTTGTCGAGCAGCATGAATCAGTCACTATTTGACTCTCGAATACACCTTCAAAATAATTCACACAAATACAAAAAGTCTGTGTGGATGCTGAGCAAAAAAGGCATAGTTTTCTTTTATGGATATATGGCAAAATTTGAAAACGTTCACAAAACAGTTTCCTAAATATTCTCAAATGTTAAGGTCAAAGGTGCTATCTAAAGTCCAGTTTCATAGACATCATTGTCCCCTGAGTTTAACACATATCCCCAAAGCTAATTGTATACCAAAACAACACTCAGCGTTTATCTGGTTAGCATAGGCTTAACATCAGGTTAATTTATCACTACATTGCGTTACCTTCAAATAACATGGCAGTAAGCATGTCTTACCCAGAGGCGGACTTACCTTTTTGCCACCGTAGGCTCGGGGGTGGCAATCCTCCACAGCGTAGATGCGTTCTGATGTCATGTGACGCCACGTTCTCATGGGGTCGTAGTGTCATTTGATGCCAAGTCGCCATGACAATGTGATGCTACAGGAGGGGGGCTGCTCTGGAGAAGGCAAGACTCACACACACACACAAATTGCCTCCCCAGACAAATTTGCTGCTATAGCCTAGTGTGCACCTGGTATTACCCAAAGGTCACGTGACTCCTATCCAGACCCTGAAATATGGATTTTGCTGGAGGGAGGAAAAAAGTGAGAGAGAATCTGGATGGACGTAATATCACCTAACGTTAATTCCCAGTGTTAACCTGATCGGATTTTTGTGCATTTGCCATGTTAGAGGGAACTTTGCATATCAAAAGCACTAACAGCTTGAAAATGTATATTATACACTAAAACTGGTTTAACATTAGGATTTAGGGGATAAGGATTACTATTACCTTACTGTTAATTTAGGTTAGCGCTATGCTAAATAGCCTAACTGAGCGTAGTGTATCTGGGCCTACGTCTGACATTTGTATTTAGTGTTTCTTGGCCAAGTTTGCTATATTTGTGATCTCTTCTCCAACATCAATATTTGAAAATTCTCTGCACGCTTCAATGAGCTTAAATGTTCTACACATCGCTAGTGACTGATGCCAATATCTCTGAAACCAAGGAGCTCTTGGTAACAAGGTTACGTGATCTGGCTCAGGATGCCACCCTCATCCAACCAAACTTGAAAAGAAAGAGATCATTCGCTTTGCGTTGTAATCAATGGAAATCATCATTATCATCAAAGCCACGTAGAAAAAGAAGAAAAGCATTCGAGGTTTATCTCTTGTAAATGTTTTCAGAATCAAAGTATACTTTTCATTTTATATTTATTTGTCATTTCAAAAGATACACCAAATATGCACTAGTTAAAAAAAAAAATACTCTTTTAACAAACCATAGTAGTATAATGACTTTCACAGGGTCACATAGCACAGATCATGAACCTGGGGGCCTTCCTTTCCAGCAGTATGATTTAAAGCAAGGCACCTGGGTACCTGTGTTGCCTACAGTAGCTAGCACAGCACCTAATATCTCACAACTTTTCCATAGCTGAAGGGGATTTCAATCTACATTCAGCCTTTTTTTTTGTGGTCTACCTTGAACCAGCTGTGGCCATAAGGCTGGGCTTTCCCTTTCCTGGAATCTGGCCAAACTCCCTGGGTGAGGACTGTCGGATGAGTCTTTACAGGCAGCGGAGCTGGCATGGCCCCTGGACTGGCTTCATCAGGTTTCTACATAATATTACACACTTTGAAGTGACAATGCAATTGCTATAATTATACTTAACATTCATTACGGATGGAAAAGCTAGAAAAACAATTTTAAGATGGATTATCTCCATTCTGTATTGTCTATGTAACCCCTTCAGTGATGTAAAACCTGCAACACATTGTTGAATGGTGCTCAAGTGAGTAGAAGTTGCAATATGGCAAGATGGGCACTGAAGTCTTTGGCCAGTCTTTGGCCCACTAAATGTACTACCTTTATACTAGTTGTCTCTGCAAAGAAGTTTACAACACAGCAAAACCTGCTGTGCAGCTACTGTTAAAGCAGCCGTCCAAGCTGCCATTTTCCCCCCTTTAATATGTGGATCAGTACAACCCACACAATGATAAGTAATTAGATAAGTTGCCATTCGATCCGTTCTCCTGTGATCGATCGGCGAAGATTCGGGTACAGGGTTCACTAAATGACTGCAGTGGAGTATTGACTCAGTATCTGTGACTTTGTAAATGGTTGCTATAGAAACAAAAAAGGCTTGTTACATTATAATAGGTTAAAAATGTCATTCAGAGTTGTTGTTTTTTTTAAAAACAAATGCTACAAGTATTTTCTCATAGTACAGCACTGATTTATTTAAAAATAAAAACACACGTAGGATATTGCTTTGTCTGCAGCTTTAAACAAATAGTACAATAAGTACAGCAGCTTTATGGAAAGCCACCCTGTGTTGGTTATAACGTTTAGCAGACTTACTCATAGGACACCGCCTTAGACATGAAAACTTTCACTGATCTTCTGTGTGCATCACTGATTTGAGGGCAGTCTCACTCACAGATAACATCAGCAGTCCCATAAACTTCATTGGAGTCTCACTAATAGAAGTCAACAGTTTTCTACTAAAATGCCTTTTTTTGGCCATCACCCCCAAGTCTCATTTATTTTGTTTCCTTGGTGAGTGAAATCTCTGATACCTCGTCATGTCCTTCTCACCTGATGGGTATGGAAGGTGTAGCTACAGGCACTGCATGGGAATTGTATGTTAACAGCTAAGCATTTAAAGAGCATTTACCCAATGATGTTGTTTTTTTCATGCGAGTATAAACTTGAACAGCCATAAAAATATCCTGTAACCTTCCTCGAGACCCTACTTTCTGTGAGTCGGTTTACTGGGTATGCACTTCAACTCAGGCTGAGCTGAAAAGCTGTGTAAGGTGGCAGGCAGAAGCTTATAGGGATCCATGTTAAAATGGATAAGAAGCAAAAAGTGACAGACTGTGCTCATTTGCATGTCATTACCCAGAATCCCTGGCTGCAGTGGAAGCATTGTAAGAGATAATGGAGAAAAACAGGGTGGCAGACCTGTCTGAGACATGGGAATATGCCCACAAGTTTATTTTTTATTTGCTTTACACTTATAAAATGATGTATTCCTACACCGCACCGAATATCATCCTGGATGGCCATCTGCCGACTGAAACTTAACATGGCAAAAACAGAGCTCCTTATACTACCTCCCAAACCTGGCCCTACTACATCCTTCCACATTGCTATTGGAAATACGATCATTCACCCAGTAGCCCAAGCACGCTGCCTAGGGGTCACACTTGATTCCTCTCTCTCATTCTCCTCTCATATTCAAAACGTTTCTAAAACTTGTCGCTTTTTCCTCCGCAATATCACAAAGATACGCCCTTTCCTCTGTTACTCAACTGCCAAAACTCTGACTCAGGCCCTCATTCTCTCACGTCTCGATTACTGCAACCTCCTGCTGTCCGGCCTTCCTACCTCTCACCTGTCTCCCCTACAATCTATCCTAAACACTGCTGCCAGAATCACTCTACTCTTTCCTAAATCTGTCTCAGCGTCTCCCCTGCTGAAATCCCTCTCCTGGCTTCCGATTAAATCGCGTATCTCACACTCAATTCTACTGCTCACTTTTAAAGCTTTACATTCTTCTGCCCCTCATTACATCTCAGCCCTAATTTCTCGCTATGCACCATCACGACTCTTGCGTTCTTCTCAAGGATGTCTTCTTTCTACCCCCTTTGTATCTAAAGCTCTCTCCCGCCTTAAACCTTTCTCACTTTCTGTCCCACACCTCTGGAATGCCCTTCCCCTCAATACCCGACTAGCCCCCTCGCTATCCACCTTTAAGACCCACCTTAAGACACATCTGCTTAAAGAAGCATATGAGTAGCACTGGATAATCATGGACACATGACACAAAGCTTGGCCCCCTGCAGACGCACTTACTAGTATTCCCTCCTATTGTCTCTGTACGTTCTCCCTACCTACCAATTAGATTGTAAGCTCCTCGGAGCAGGGACTCCTTCCTTAATGTTACTTTTACAGTATGTCTGAAGCACTTATTCCCATGATCTGTTCTTTATATTTGTTATTTATATGACATGTATTACTACTGTGAAGCGCTATGTACATTTTATGGCGCTATACAAATAAAGACATACATACATACATACAAGGCGAATCCGTATTATACGGATTCCTTCTACCATTGAAAGCGTATGCCTGTGATTCTAGTATTTAATTATACTTGTAGAGCAACTTCCTTATTCATCAGTCCGCCCTTTCATTATGACATCTGCAAAAATGCTAACTGATTCATCTATCTCTGTTCCTTGTTAGATTCTTTGCAGTTGATAGTTGGCTACAGGAATGGACTTTACAATTAGATCAACATAAAGCTTGCATCTCAGTTTCTGGGATTTTCTCATTGTGCATTGATGGAGCACCTGCTCTAATTTTTTTATCTGCTGTTAGCATGAATTTACCTGACATATAAATTGTAAGTAGATCATTATTCTGCCATGTTATCATAATTTTTTGAATTTGCAATCATTTAATGGTTTTCCAAATACGCCAACCAAGGGCTTGTGCACTGTTTCTATTTCCATCATCTGTCCATGAATATATTGATGACATTTTTCATGGGCAAACAGCATTCCTAAAAGATCCTTCTCAGTCTGGGCATACCAGGCTTCCGCATCAGTTAATAATCTGGAGAAAAAAGACATGAATTGCCAACAATCATTGTGCTTCTAAATAATTACTGTACCCAACCCGAATTGGGATGCATTTGCTGAAATTTTAAATTGTCTTTCTAATGCATAAAACACTGTCTCCTGCACTAATTTTTTCAAAATTTCCCATGATTCCTCCTGCTGTGGACCACATAACCATTTTTATTATTTCATTGAGGCATCTGAATGAGAAAGACAAATGATTTAATAACAAGCATCATCCCAAATTCTTCCTGGAGGCATCACATGACAACTCCCATTGGCTCACTGCTAGAGATCCTCTCCAGAGCCCCTTATTATTTACACTGGACAATATAATAGACCATCTATAAACTATACTATCTTGTGCAGTGTACATATCTCCACAAGTTTCAGAGCTTGTGAAAGCTGTGCATTCTCAGTATCTTCTTCTGAAGGCTCATCCCTTTCCCTGTCCTCAATTGCGACAATGTCATACCTCTAGGCAGCTAATGAGTCAATCTTCCTGGTTTGATTAGGTAAGACATCAAGTGGCAAGGAAATGGCAAACATAGATGTTGTTGTCTTGAAACCTATAACATTCACGCTTAGTTATCTTCTGAACCAATGGCTGATCCTTGCTCTCATATTTGTAGGGGCTGTAGATATACCAGTTTCTAATCTGAGAAGGTAAGAAATATATTGTGACAATCTGGAAAAGATCGATGTTTGGATGAAGTTAAGGATAGTCGTGTCAAGAAGATGAAATACAGTTATAGCCAACGTTATTGCTTCTGCTGGCGCATTGCAGTGGAACATACACAACACAATAGTGCGAGATGCAGTCATTGTTATGAACAGGGCCACAGACAGATTTCCTGGGGCCCATGACTCTAGTTACGACCGGGGCCCCCTTCCTCCAGGTCAGGGGTCTTGCAAGCCCCTCCCTATTTCACATCTCATGAGCCCCCTCTATTTCCCCCCCTCTTCCCATGTATTTATCTCTCCTTCGTCTCACTCCCTCTCTTCCTCACTCACCCCCTCTCTCCTCTCATTCTCCATCAATTACCCCACTCTCACTCAATCCCTTCCCCCTGCATGTATTTCTCTCCCCTCCGTCTCACTCTTACTCCTTCTTTTCCTCACTCTCTCATCTCACACTCCTCCCTCCATCAATTACTCCACTCCCAGAAATCCCCCTCCTCAAATTCATTTCCTCCTCCCCCGACACAGACAATCCCCACACAAAATACATACCAAAAAAATCCCACCCCCAAAATAGATATAAAAGAACACCCCCATCACCCAAATAAATATAACTCCCCCACACCCCAAATACATATAAAAGAACCCTCCCAGCCCCCAAATAAATCTAATCCCCCAATTACATACTGTATAACATCCCCACACCCAAATACATATAAAAGAATCTCTCATCCCCCAAATACATCTAACCCCTCCCCACCCCCAAAATACATCTTAGAAAAAAAACCTTAAATACATTATTAAAAAAAACACCCCTAAATACAAATAAAACATGCCCCACCCTTAAATACATCTTAGAAAAAAACCACCCCCAGATAAAATGAAAAAAAAAAACAAACAAAAAAAACCACCCCCAATATACATGTAACAGGTGTTCCCCCACCCTAAGGGAGAATCACAGCGATTACCTTGTGATGGTGCTACCTGTTTGGTTCACAGGAAGGCCCTGAGCAATCGCCAGTGTTTTTTGGGGATTAGCAGGACAGGCTTTCAGTGCTGGTTGGTTCTTTCTCACTGGTACAGCGCCTCCATTCCCACAGGGCCTATAGAAATAGGTGCAGTCCCCTGTGGAAAACACTCACTCCGTCCCTGAACAAACTGCAGCCTCAGGCAGGAGTATAAAACAGGAACAGCTCTTTATTCTTGTACAGCAGTACGCCGCATACATATCAGCATAATCTTTCCTTTGGTCCCTGGAATACCCCCAGGACTTGAGGCCCCAAAGGTCTATCCTAGACTCCCATATTCCCTGGTGGAATATGGGGTAGTATCCCACTCCCCTGCGGGAGGGGAAGGAAGGTGGCCCGAGCCCTGGCTCCACACTTCCAACTCTGCACAGAACAGAACTCAACTAGAATTTGGATCTGCAGTCCCCTTTGTACCCTGTGGGTGGGTCCTAGGTCTGAGCCCCTGATAGGGCAGCACACAGGCCTTAGGCCCACCCACCTGTCACTCAAGGGAGTTGTTTACTGCTGCAGCAACAAGTGCATAGATTTAACCCTAACACTGCCTGCTCTGGTACCAGGGCTTATGTGTTAGGTAGGCAAATTTGTAGCCAAGAGGATACACGGCTACACACTCCCCCTGGTGGAATTTCACAGACCCCACTGAGAACCCAATTTATACACAATCCCTAAATTGGATAACATGGAACAATGCATACAGTTTATGGCATAACATTTGATGATATACAGTTTTAGCATAACAGTTCTAACCGATGAGGTATGTCTGGATCCCTCCCATAACATGGAGAATCCATACCCCCTTCAATAATAATGTTTTCAGTCAGGTTTCTTAACTAACTTGCCCTCTCCATCGGGAACAGTAACGGAGTACACCCTCTTTGGACTCCGCTCAGGAATATATTCTACCCGGTCCATATACATGCATCTCCCTACCCTCCACACTCGCATAAGGTAACATATCTTCTCTTCGTTGAAATACATAGGGAGTTATTTACTGCTGCAGCAGCAAGGGCATAGATTTAACCCTAATACTGCCTGTGCTGGAACTAGGGCTTATTAGTTCAGTAGGCAGATTAGTAGCCAAGAGGATACATAGCTACATACATATAAAACACAACCCTCCCTCAAAATACATATATCTCCCCCACCCCCCAAATACATATAAACCCCCACCTCCCAAATACATATAACCCCCCAAATACATATAAACCCCCACCGGCGAAATACATATAACCCCCCAAATACATATAAACCCCCACCGGCGAAATACATATAAACCCCCACCGCCCAAATACAAATAACCCCCCACCCTCCAAATACATATAAACCCCCACCCCCAAATACATATAAACCCCCAGCCCCAAATAAATACTGTATAACTCCCCCACCCCCCAAATACATATAACCCCCCACCCTCCAAATACATATAAACCCCCACCCCCAAATACATATAAACCCCCAGCCCCAAATACATACTGTATAACTCCCCCACCCCCCAAATACATCTTAGAAAAAAAAACTCCACCCCACAAATACATTTAAAAAAGAAACCTAACCCCAAAAACATTTTTTTTAAAAACTCCATCCCACAAATACATTTTAAAAAAAACACCCCAAATAAATTTAAACACCCCCAAACCCCAAATACATATTAAAAAACCACCTCCCAAATACATTTTTTTATAACACCCCCAAATACATTTAAAAATACCCCACCCCCAAAATACATATATATTTTTTAAACTCCACCCCATAAATACATTTATCTACCTTGGGGATGGTCAGGCTGGGACCAGTGGCTGGCGGGGGCCCGGCCGATGCTGCAAATTGGGCCTGACCTCTGGCTGAGCCCGGCTGCCGGTCCTCTTGCCGCTGGGCTCCGGATCTCCCCCAGCTGCAAGCCTCACTCATTCTACCCTACGCTGAGATTTTGGCCTGCGCTGGGCCTCCCTCTCATACCAGTGTGTGCTGGAAGCTGAGCCCATCTTGCTTCCGGCGCACTTTGATGTCAGAAATGCCCGGCGCGCGCCAGTATCACAAGCTCAGAGTGGAACAGAGTGATAGAGGGGAGAGCCAGGGCCCGGTGGCAGGAGGAGCGGCAGTATTCCAGCCAGAGGTCAAGCCCCACTTGCAGCAACGGCCGGACCCCGGCAGCCACCAGGCCCTAAACACCTGTCCCGGCTCTCCCCCCCATGTCGGCGGCCCTGGTTATGAATTATCTGCGTGCGAGAAGGGGGCAAGAGATGCGCCAGGTACGTCATTAGGGCACTGTAAGGGTTAAGTATTTCACTGGCATTAGTTTACTTTGATATTGCTGGAGCTGTTAAAGGAGTAATCTCTCAAAGGGCAAGTCTTGAAGACCAATCTGGCAGTGCTAACAAGGCCTCAATGATTTTTACTTACAGCCACGCACATAGGTCTAGAAGGCTCCTATCAGAACATGTTGCCGGCTTGCTCAGTCATCCATAAAACGGAATAAAATAAATGCACGGCTAGGACAGAGTACTCACTCCAAAGCTTAAACCTAATAAAGCTGCCGTGTATATCAGAATCTTACAACAGGCATCTGATACTATCTAATGTTTAAAGTGCACTGCAAGATCGCAGGCATCTCTATTCCTTGAATGAAACATCACCAAGTAGTGATTTTTTGGGGTAAGGCAATTTATCCAGTTGTTGGGAAGTCATTAAAAAATGTGTTACACCGAGTCTGATTGTGTTAATAATTTAAACAACAAAGGACAAAAGCTACTCGGAAGCCTATTTCTGGCACGTCTGTGCTATGTTTATGTTGCACAAACAGTAAGGTAGATATTTGAATATACACACACAGAGTATTTTACGTTAACAAAATATATGCATGGGTAGCAAGGAACATTGCTTCATCGTCTCAATTAGCATGTTACATTTACATTTTCATGGAACATGCTAGCCAACTCTCCCTATTTACAGAGGAGATTCCTTGTTACATATTTAGCCCCTTTTCCCCCGTGTCTAAGGGAAACTACGTGTGGTGCTTTACCTGAGTGGCTCAAAGGAGGCCCTCCGCTGCAGGGAGCATGTGGAGGTCGTGGTAAATATGATGACTGCGCCTCCACCTGGAAGGGATCCAAGCACAATTGGATAACCCCTTCCCAGGAAGACACAGCAAAGAATGAATATGCACACAGTGATATAACGGCTTATCTTTACTGGCAACATAGAACTAATAACGCAATACTATATAGGCCTCACATGGCCGTGCCCACACAGTGCCCCACTGTCCAACCACCACCATGTTCATACCCTGATGAGGTTCTCCCAAAGTACTGAGGTGCCCATGGCACCTAATCACCCGGTGTCCACAGAAGCCAAGCCCACCCCAAAGTGTGTGGAGTAGCGTTACCCACAGAGTGTGTTGTGGCCGTTGGTGCACTTGTAGATGATGATACCTTCCCGGGCGCTCCAGCACCCGGGTACTGCCAGCTGATAAAAGGATCCGTCTGATCCAACGAAGACGTCCGCCTCTGCATGGGGTGAACTCCCGTTGGAGTGTCTCACCTTTAAGTGTCTCTCAGGATAAATGGGGGTCTGGTCCCAGACCATAGGCCACAAGTCACAGTGCGGCATCTTCACGGTGTCCCTGACACTATGAAGTACTGGGGAAGTATCCCTATCTAGGGGTCTTCCCTGAAGCAACCACAATCTTTGGGGAGTCGGGGCCTCGCTGGGACCTGGGGGACTCTAGGCTTAGTCTCAGGGCCACTGGCACCTGTGACACTACCTCACCCTTCTCTGGCCTGCTCCCAACTAGTATGGTGTGCTGAGCGCGCCAAATGTATCTATTCCTTGGCAGGAGATCCTAAGAATCCTATTGGCCGCTGCGCTCATGTGTGTAGCAGCCCCTGGGGCTGCTAGGACATGTAGTCACTATGCAGAGCCTATACTTTGTAATGGCCACCACTCACGCTACACTGCGCATGCGCCAGCTGCCTCTGCGCATGCGCGGCAAAATCTAAGATGGCACCCTTACCGGCTTCCAGCCGAGGAGCTCCGGCGACCAGGTTGCCCCTCTAACTGCCCGCAGCTCCTGCAGCCTCCCTGACTAGACGTGTGCACCCACGCGACTCCGCAGCCAGCCGCAGCCTCCCCCTTTCCTGTACCAGCATCGAGAGGTAAAGGTGAACCAAGGCGGACCTGGCTACACATAGTTGAAAATATTTAGCAGATTAACATGGCAAACAGGTTACAATGAGATATATCAAGCTTGAACTCTCTGTAAGTAATTTTTTTTCCTCTTACATTTCAGTCAGCAAAATCCACCCGGTCTGAGTGGCTTAAACCTATCTGGCTAACAGTTTGCGTCCTATGTAGAAATCACTTTCTGACACAAGTACAAACAGAAAATGGAGCAGTGTCTCACAGCAATCCTTTGTTACATTGATACTGTACATATCCCCCATATGTGTTAAAAGAAAGGTGTTACTTTGTATCACATGTCATTACACCCAGCAATGACATGCCTTGTGCTCTAAGAAAGAATTCTGTAAACTTCTCAGGGCATGGATTATATGTGTCCAGGTTGTTCTACTTAGTATGGTGCTATATGCACTAACATTGCTATATAAGAATAAATTGCTCCTAGACTGGTGCTATGCAGGATACAATAAGGTCTATTTATCTTAGCAGACAGATGTACAAGTAACACAATTAAAGCTAGAAAATCTGCTAGTGTTGTCATATGCAATGTACTCATATAATTCCTATTATTGTACTCTGCATTTCTCAGTGTTCTCTGCATGTCGCAGGGCTGGGGAATTTTTAATTACATGCACAGGATACATGAGGGGAGAAGTTGATGCAGATTTTGAGATCCTATCCCCAGGGCAGTAATTAAAAGGAAAGCATGGTAAATAAATGACACTACTGAGACAGTTGAGATAAAAGTTTGTCCAGGTTTCTACAAACAGGTACAATACATAGTGGCAAGTCCTCTTATCCCAATGCATGGTACTGTAATATAATATAAATGTGCATGGTAATATATAAATGTGCCTTTATTCCAGTAATACCCAGCCTTGAAAATTGAAAAGCCAGTACAATCAACCTCACACTGATGAGACCCATAAAGTTCAAAACAGCTGTCTGTGAGTGGTTTGACTGGCTTTGCATCTAATCCAATGCTGTGCTTAAAAGCTGTGTGAACAGCAGAGCATTTGATTATAAGGGTTTCATGTAAAAATGGATTTAAGGCAAAAGTTGAAACATTGTGTGACCATTTGCATGTAATTTCCCAGAATCCCTTGCTGCAGTGGAAGCACTGTATGCTAGGTGATAATGGTGAAAAGGTTGCAGACCTATCTAAGACATGTGAATGTGCTCACAAGTGATATTCTTTATTGGCTATATGCTAACGGGTGAGTTTCTTTGTCTCCTTTTTCACCCACCATAACTTAAAATGTGTATGGTATACACACACGCACTATTTAAAAAAAAAATCAGATTCATCCCTTGTCGATCAACTGCTAGATGAAGGCCAACCAAATGATCCTCCAGGTACTGTATTGCGGTTACAAACCTTTCTTCTCCATGTTACTCCAACACATTTTCTGATTTATCCTCCCATCTTAGTTTTGGTAATTGTCTTGGCCTTGGAATCCAGTCAATTACCACCTTCGTCCATCAATGTTCATTTCTTCTGGCTATATGAACGGGCTATTGCCATGTTAATGTATTCCCCCTTGGGATGAAGTCACAGACTTTAATTTGCTTCCAAATGTATATATCTTTCTCTATAAGTTAAAAATAAAGGTTAAACTATCCTGATTGAGTAGGAAAACATGCAAAAGGGAAGGACAGGTGTAGCGGCAGTGGCTTCTACCACCGATAACGTCACTACCTAATACGAACCACTCCGCAGGTAAGATTTAGCTGCTATTCATGCTGTGTCCTGCCCACTGCTACACACCACATTCTGCTGACTAAGCTCATTATCTTTTCTATGCATGTGCCTGAGATGAATCATTTAGAAAGAATTGCAACATAAACTGTGCTGATTCAAGTAACTACAGGTTCCCAGAAGGCGTTCAAGGAATTGCAGTTCATTTATTTTGTATACATCTCTCAGGTCACTTACAGTTTCAAGTAACTCAGAGCCGGTTTATACAGAGGAGGCACACCTTACAAGTCTTTTAAGTCAAACATGGCTACTCATACATAATGTGTTGGTCACTGCACAGGCTCCTGTAGTGAATCCAAATACAGATAATATTGAGGCACACATCTTACAAAATGATGATTTATTTAAAAACTGTCAATATTTCGTGTTTTTAATTCAGGCCATCAATCTAAGTCCTGATGAAGGTGTGAATTAAACACTAACATTGACAGTTTTTTTTTTTTAAATCATATCTTTTTTTATGACTGGTGTGCTGCAGTATTCTCTGGATTTATTTTCAGTTCCTGTACTGTCACCTATTGACTTTGTCATCCACCTTCATTTTTTGAGTTGCAATGTATACGACCTTTCTAACTCACCCTTCACATTCCAGATATGGTGGGACACTGCAGTCCAGCCTGGAGGCCTTTGCTTTGAACTGACGTCCTACACAATGAGATTGAGAAAATAATCCTTTAGGTGCTTGTTGATATCAAACAGTGCTAGATGTCGGCATGTAAATCAGAAGTCCATTTAATTAGCTTGTTTAACATCTTGGTGTGGCACAAAGCTAGGAGTCACTGATCACAATGGAGGAATTTTGTGAGACTATGATGGTTTTAGTTGGGACAAGGACTAAATACAAGGGGTTTAGATTTCTAATGTAAACACCATTATCATTTGAAAATCAATTAGCTGCTAACGCTAAGGGTAGTACTCATCTTTTCTGAGCTGCTATTGTAAGCATGGGTTATTTGTTTTAATTAAGAGCAGACAGAGTTGATTCTGTCTCAGAGTAAGAAGCCAAGAGAGTCATAAAATTATGCTTTACCTCACTGAACAACAAAGCAAGAGTCAGACTGCGGCCTAGGCGAGGCCTGAGCCAAATTAGCTTTTAAGCTTAAATTGACATTTGCCGTTTTACGGTACATTGAAGATGAAGAAAATAAATGCACAACTCAAGTCTGCACTTTTAAGGAATTAGCTCTTTCATACAATTATGTCATGTAAATAGGATATCGGCACATGTAAAAGTTTTACTGTCGTGCTTATCAAAGTCATGCTTGTAGTCAGTGTTCGACAAACCTATACATTTGCTCTCCCCGGGCGAGTGGATTTAACCCCCGGGCGAGTAAATATTGGCCCAAGCAGCACACGTTTGGTACTAGGTGGCGAGTAGATTTTTTTGTGTGGCGAGTAGATTTTTTGGTGATTTGTCAACCACTGCTTGTAGTTAAAGAACTAAGGTAACAAAATATTTACAGTTAAAATTAAATGAACAGACATATGGGGTTTTAAAATTGTAAAAATATTTTACAAAAAACCAAATCTATCTATCCACATACATATACGTGTGGGTAGGTGTATAAATATATATATATATATATATATATATATATATATATATATATATATATATATATACATATATATATATACATATATATATATACATATATATATATACATACATATATATACATATATATATACATATATATATATATATACATATATATATATACATACATATATATACATACATATATATACATATATATATATATACATATATATATATATATACATACATATATATACATACATATATATATATATATATATATATATATATATATATGTATAGTGAAAAGAAGTAAAAGACAGCGCCCTTCCTCAACCACGCACAAACCACTGTGGCCCCAATATAATTCAGCAAGGTGATACCCAGCACAGATGACTAATACAAAATAGCATAAAATTGCAAATAGTAAAAATATAAAAATGTTTGTGGTTAGGAACTATTGATTGGGACTAATACCCTGTAAATGTTACTACTATAAATGAGTAAAAATTGTGTGAAAAATATATAATATTGTGTGTGAAAAAATGTGTGTGTGTGTGATGATGGGAAAATCAATAATATGATCTAATATTATGTGTATATTGTGTAATGAATGGACCAAAAAAATAGTGTAAAAAGCATAAAATTACAAAATTGAAAAATAGAAAAATTGCTAAAAAAATATTGTAATAAAATAAAATACAAATAAAAAATGAAAATATGAAAAATAGAACAATTCTTAAGTCCACATATGTCCTTGATAATGACAAATAAAAGGTCCAGGCAGCTTCTTCATGGGATCACCAACCTCCCAACGAACCTATAGAAAAGAGAAGAAAAAAGCGCCCGATCCTTGTATAAAATCAGATAATAAGGTTTAATAATCCATGGACAAGACAAATGCACACACACTTTGTCAGAATAAAAAAGGCATGTTATGGGACCAGCCCATGCACCAGATGAATGTGAGGTTTCACCGTCGTCCTCCGTTTTGGATGCGGTTGAAGTCTTTGCAAATGGGTGTTGCTGCTGCTGTGTTTGCTGGAAAGGGTTTTAAACCTTCAAAACCGGAACACCTCTGTTGACTGCGGCCGCCGTTTGCTTCTTACAGCTCTGGGACCAAGGGAATCCTTCACACACGACCTCTCTTCTTGCTCTGGCGTCTGAACTGGTCACCTTCCGTAGTTCCTATGCCACGTGACCCTACGCGTTTCTTCCGGCTCAGTGGATTTCATCCCCTGATGAAATCCGCTGAGCCGGAAGAAACGCGTAGGGTCACGTGGCATAGGAACTACGGAAGGTGACCAGTTCAGACGCCAGAGCAAGGAGAGAGGACGTGTGTGAAGGATTCCCTTGGTCCCAGAGCTGTAAGAAGCAAACGGCGGCCGCAGTCAACAGAGGTGTTCCGGTTTTGAAGGTTTAAAACCCTTTCCAGCAAACACAGCAGCAGCAACACCCATTTGCAAAGACTTCCACCGCATCCAAAACGGAGGACGACGGTGAAACCTCACGTTCATCTGGTGCATGGGCTGGTCCCATAACATGCCTTTTTTATTCTGACAAAGTGTGAGTGTGCATTTGTCTTGTCCATGGATTATTAAACCTTATTATCTGATTTTATACAAGGATCGGGCGCTTTTTTCTTCTCTTTTCTATATATATATGTATATATATATGTGTATATATATATATATATATATATATATATATATATATAATATATATATATATATATATATATATATATATATATATATCATACGAACCAATCCAAGGACCAGTAAAGAGACAGCAAACTGCACGGGGTTAATACAAAAGTTTGTATTCAAGACATAAACACACGTAAGCCGACGTTTCGGTCTCACAGAGAGACCTTACTCAGGCACGGCCCTCTCTGTGAGACCGAAACGTCGGCTTACGTGTGTTTATGTCTTGAATACAAACTTTTGGATTAACCCCGTGCAGTTTGCTGTCTCTTTACTGGTCCTTGGATTGGTTCGTATGTTATGTGCTCTCTATGGGACTAGCATCTGTTTTTTTCTTTTTTTCACTACAGAGTGCTGACTGATTTTTTTGTGTATATATATATATATATATTGTGACAAACGCCCCTCTTTTGTAGTGCTGACGTCTGTCTGGGTTCTTCCCGACACAGTCTTCTAGGGTTATTTAATACAAAAACAGGATCATGCAAAGTATTAAGCTGCTTAACTCAGGCTTCTGCCTGCTTTATTTTCATCCAAGTAAGGTACTGCAGCTTTAACATGTGTAGGTTAGAGGTACTCAGATACTTTCATTCAGCAGTTCACTCATTTCATTGTTACAGTATTTCCCACACTGTTATTTCAAGTAAAAAGAAACCAAACTATATAAACAAAATCCTATCCCTTTCAGGGATCTAACTACACATCAAAATCAGTCTCTCTAACAGCTGCTGGCCAACTAAACTGGTTCCCCAGCTTAAAACAATGCTCTCTCATTTAGGGTCACAAGATACAGCACAGTCTTTTAGCAACAGCAGTAACCATTTGTTTGTCTTATCTGTTTGGGGTGTCCAGGCAAATCCTCTGGTACTGTGATACGTGGAGAGGCCGTCAACCTCGATACTGGATGCAGGAGAGTAGCGACACCCCCAGCCCCCAGGCTCCAAGGAGAGAGAGTGAAATGCAAAACCTCTCTGCTCTAAATACCTGTGCATGTGATTAGAAGAGCAGGTGAGGGAGAACTAGAGCCATTGTAATCTGTGCTCTGGATTTTCCATCCAGCTGCCTGAGTTAATGGGAAGCTGTGGAACGGATCATTTTTAGCTATTCCTGCACTTTCTGCTCTAAAATGGGGCAGAAAGCTGCCTAACATCTTTGGACTATGTCACATATCCCCCTCCCCAGCTCACACCTACTGGGGTGAGCGGCCATGGACCTCACTGGGGTGAGCGTCCTACCTGAAATACTTGAGCTAACTCCTCAGTACAATATTAAGTATTCACATGATACGAATATGAACTTCATTATAAATTTACCAACCGAAAAGGGCATTTTTTTTTTTTTCCATATTGTAAGCTACCAATATTTTTTCTCTTATACTACAGCCTTGTAATCTTAAGGGCCATCAACCCTGTATATTAATTTGTAGTTTAGCTACATTTTCAACACAGAGAACCAATATAACATTGTAATATTGACAAAATGCTTATTTGCATAGTTAAGTGTCCGTGACATAGTCCACACGTGTAATAAAAAAAATAAATCGGTCAGTTCCCCCAAACATTTTTTTTTTTTTTTTTTTTTTTTTTGACTTCCAGTCTATTGCATCCTTTGACTTTATTTCATAGCCCGCTGCAACCTGCAAATGACTGGACTGTTTCTTTAGCTTCTGATGAGACCCTTGGACCAGATTCTCCTTGGCTCCACAGTGTGGTCCAGATTGGTGAGATATGGAACTATTCAGGCGCCATGTTAACCTTCGTTGTTTTTTCTTTTCAATCTTTGATTTCCCTTTTGTGGCCATTACCAGGCCTTTGGGTTTTGGAGACCTAGTTGCCTCTGTACAAACGTAGTCCATATTAACCATGTCATCAGGATCTGTCAACAAGTTTGTGTTTTCAGGAACTGCCACCCACTTGGCTAAAACATCTTCTGTGTTGTCCTGGGTGTGTCCACTAGTTTGATAATCTTCTGGACAACGTAAATGAAATTGAGGATCTGGATTTTTGAATTCCAGATCAGGGAGTATATTCTCAGGAGGGTGCCTATCTGTTTCTGGAATAACAGCAGCACAATCAAAGTCAATTCTTTCTCCTTCCTCTTTGTCATCAGTGAGGGCATTGAGTTTACTTTCCCTGGTCTCCTTTTGTGACCGTGTCTCTTTTAGCCTTGGAATCTCTTTCTCCAACTTCATCTTTATAGCAAATCGTAATATTGCAACAGCATTGAAGATACACGTATAGGAACGTACAGCTTGCTTGGTTAGGAGGTAGGATTGATAGCCCGACTGAACCACTTTAGCCGCTTCTCCCATGTCCGTCATCTGTTTCAGAGCGAGGTTTAACTCTGTTTCATTTTCTCTATTCTTGACCTGCAGCTGCAGGTGCTCCTTCCGGGTCTTGTCCAGCTCCAGCTGCAGCCGGGCCCCCTCATTTGCCGTGTGGTCCAGCTGCTTGTAGATATCGGCCATCTCGCTTTTATAGCGCAGTGTCAGGCAAACCACCTGACGGACGGACACCTCCTCTCTCTTGGCGCACTGTATCTCGCGCTCAGCCATCTGCTTCTGCAGCTCTTCAACCTGATCGTGCCAGACCTCCCTCAGGGTCTTCACCTCTTTCTGGTGCTTGCTCTGGGTTTGCATCAGCGCCTCCATTTTTTGGAGCTCTGCAGTTTGTGTCGCCTGGATCGCCGCTGATTCTGTATTCTGCAGTGCTTCCTGCATTTCTAACTTTTCCTGAATCAATTGCTTCTCCACTTTTTCTGCTTGGTGAAGCTTCTCATCACTTTCACTGATCTGGTCAGTCAAGTCTGAATTTTTCTGTGTCAGACTTACATTCTCTCTTTTTACAGTCTCTAAATTACTCAGGGTATTCTCATAGGTTTTCTTCAATGTACACAGCTCTGTGCTGCGAGCGTAGACCTCATGGCGTGAGAGTTCCAGCTCTGCTTTAAGCACGCTAGCCTCTTGCCGAGAAACCCCCAACTCTGTGATGAAGTTTTGCACATCTTTCTGGGACATCTCATAGCATAGTTTCCAGTCAGTTCTTGTTTTCTTTGATTCGCTTGGCTCTCTGCCTATGGTGGTAGCAGTAGCCTTTGTCATCTCTAGGCGTGTCGTCATTCCTGGGACGATTGCGCCAGGCCCTATGGGCTGTTGCTCATCTCGGCGCCTTTCTGACGCATGTCCTGACAGCGCAGGTTCAAGTGGCTCGGTCACTTCCCCTGTGACTTGAGGAACAGTTTTCTTTCTTTTTGCTTTATTAGCTCCAGAGATATCAGTGGTCCTGGGCACACACTCACTGTTATCAGCTTCCACATCTTGCTTGCACTCACAGGGCGTTGCTTGCTTTTGCAGCTGTTTGTCTTTGAAAATTTTGGGGCACACATCTTCCATGTGACCTACTTCACGACAGGCCCAGCATACTAAATTCATCTGTAGGTACGGCTCTCCTCCAGGGTCGTGATCATAGTATGGCCTGAAGGGACACTGTTTTGTATGGTTACGTACATTACACAACAAACATTTCACGTCGGCCATTTTAGAAACCCGGCAGGGACAATTGCTAGCTGCAATTTCACTCACTTCAGCAACTTACATACAGCACTTGCTAGATGCAAATTTTTTTTTTTTTTTTTCTTCAGCAAAACATTTTGGTTTTCTGTTTGGGTTCAGGGTGCTATTGCATCCACACTTCGCACATTCTCTGTGTACGCTAGAAGCACAACTGATATACACAGTGGAACAGACTTCACTCATAGCATCTGTATTTTACTTCAGCTGGGCGGCCATTTTAAACCCCCGCATTTATTTGCAAACCCACAGACTTTAGTGTCTGCCCGCATTCTCCACCATATGTGACAAACGCCCCTCTTTTTTAGTGCTGACGTCTGTCTGGGTTCTTCCCGACACAGTCTTCTAGGGTTATTTAATACAAAAACAGGATCATGCAAAGTATTAAGCTGCTTAACTCAGGCTTCTGCCTGCTTTATTTTCATCCAAGTAAGGTACTGCAGCTTTAACATGTGTAGGTTAGAGGTACTCAGATACTTTCATTCAGCAGTTCACTCATTTCATTGTTACAGTATTTCCCACACTGTTATTTCAAGTAAAAAGAAACCAAACTATATAAACAAAATCCTATCCCTTTCAGGGATCTAACTACACATCAAAATCAGTCTCTCTAACAGCTGCTGGCCAACTAAACTGGTTCCCCAGCTTAAAACAATGCTCTCTCATTTAGGGTCACAAGATACAGCACAGTCTTTTAGCAACAGCAGTAACCATTTGTTTGTCTTATCTGTTTGGGGTGTCCAGGCAAATCCTCTGGTACTGTGATACGTGGAGAGGCCGTCAACCTCGATACTGGATGCAGGAGAGTAGCGACACCCCCAGCCCCCAGGCTCCAAGGAGAGAGAGTGAAATGCAAAACCTCTCTGCTCTAAATACCTGTGCATGTGATTAGAAGAGCAGGTGAGGGAGAACTAGAGCCATTGTAATCTGTGCTCTGGATTTTCCATCCAGCTGCCTGAGTTAATGGGAAGCTGTGGAACGGATCATTTTTAGCTATTCCTGCACTTTCTGCTCTAAAATGGGGCAGAAAGCTGCCTAACATCTTTGGACTATGTCACAATATATATATATATATATAAAGCAACTGTAAATATTACTGTATGTTCATTTGCATGTCTTAGACAGGTCTGCAACCCTGTCTTTCCCCATTGTCACCCAGCATACAGCACTTCCACTGCAGCAAGGGATTCTGGGAAATGACATGCAAATGAGCACTCAGTGCCACCTTTTGTCTCAAGCTCGTATTACACAAGCCAATCCTCAAGCCAATGCATGCTGTTTTAAACACAGCTTTTAAACAGAAGCTGGGATGAGATGCAAAGCCATTAGACCCACTCACATACATGTTTCAACCTTGATGGGTATCATCAGTGTGAGGCTGGTCTTAATGGCTAGCAGGTTTGAGACTAGACTAGGTAATCACCACTGTCATTAAGGTTATGGTGGGTAAAAAAAGTGACAAAAACCCTCCACAGTAAAGCATAAAGCAACTGTAAATATTACTGTATGTTCATTTGCATGTCTTAGACAGGTCTGCAACCCTGTCTTTCCCCATTGTCACCCAGCATACAGCACTTCCACTGCAGCAAGGGATTCTGGGAAATGACATGCAAATGAGCACTCAGTGCCACCTTTTGTCTCAAGCTCGTATTACACAAGCCAATCCTCAAGCCAATGCATGCTGTTTTAAACACAGCTTTTAAACAGAAGCTGGGATGAGATGCAAAGCCATTAGACCTACTCACATACATGTTTCAACCTTGATGGGTATCATCATTGTGTGGCTGGTCTTAATGGCTAGCAGGTTTGAGACTAGACTAGGTAATCACCACTGTCATTAAGTTTATGGTGGGTAAAAAAAGTGACAAAAACCCTCCACAGTAAAGCATAAAGCAACTGTAAATATTACTGTATGTTCATTTGCATGTCTTAGACAGGTCTGCAACCCTGTCTTTCCCCGTTGTCACCCAGCATACAGCACTTCCACTGCAGCAAGGGATTCTGGGAAATGACATGCAAATGAGCACTCAGTGCCACCTTTTGTCTCAAGCTCATATTACACAAGCCAATCCTCAAGCCAATGCATGCTGTTTTAAACACAGCTTTTAAACAGAAGCTGGGATGAGATGCAAAGCCATTAGACCTACTCACATACATGTTTCAACCTTGATGGGTATCATCAGTGTGAGGCTGGTCTTAATGGCTAGCAGGTTTGAAACTAGACTAGATAATCACCACTGTCATTAAGGTTATGGTGGGTAAAAAAAGTGACAAAAACCCTCCACAGTAAAGCATAAAGCAACTGTAAATATTACTGTATGTTCATTTGCATGTCTTAGACAGGTCTGCAACCCTGTCTTTCCCCATTGTCACCCAGCATACAGCACTTCCACTGCAGCAAGGGATTCTGGGAAATGACATGCAAATGAGCACTCAGTGCCACCTTTTGTCTCAAGCTCGTATTACACAAGCCAATCCTCAAGCCAATGCATGCTGTTTTAAACACAGCTTTTAAACAGAAGCTGGGATGAGATGCAAAGCCATTAGACCTACTCACATACATGTTTCAACCTTGATGGGTATATATATATATAAATTAAGTGACCTAAAGGGTTGTAAAATTCTAAACAATGTTTTTACAAAAATCACACACATAAATCTATATATATATACACGCACACACACACACATATATATATATATATATATATATATATAAAAAGGAAAGAAGAGGAGAGAGCGCACGCCCATAGCGTATAAAAGTATATTTAATGAAGGGGAGAGGGGAGGGAGGGGTAAAAAACGCACTTACAAGAAGTACAATAAAATCAAGCATATGTGATAATAATCACCACCATCCGGTCTAACTGCAAGCTCTTGGGGCAGTCCCAGGCTCCGTTGGTAAAGGAGCAGCGTCTCAGCAAATTTCCAGGACTGATGTGAGTCATCCGGTCAAATTGCAGACTTTGGGGGCATTCCCAGGCTCCGTTGGCGAACGAGCAGTGTACCAGCAGATTCCCAGAGCTGGTGTGCTATGAATAGTCCCAGACAAAAAGTTCCGTGTAGGTAGTAGTGCCCGCAGCACTAGCGCTAGGATCAGTCCGCTCCTGCGCTGGATGTAGACTTCAATGTCAGTGCGTCGTGACGTCAGACGCACTGACATTGAAGTCTACATCCAGCGCAGGAGCGGACTGATCCTAGCGCTAGTGCTGCGGGCACTACTACCTACACGGAACTTTTTGTCTGGGACTATTCATAGCACACCAGCCCTGGGAATCTGCTGGTACACTGCTCGTTCGCCAACGGAGCCTGGGAATGCCCCCAAAGTCTGCAATTTGACCGGATGACTCACATCAGTCCTGGAAATTTGCTGAGACGCTGCTCCTTTACCAACGGAGCCTGGGACTGCCCCAAGAGCTTGCAGTTAGACCGGATGGTGGTGATTATTATCACATATGCTTGATTTTATTGTACTTCTTGTAAGTGCGTTTTTTACCCCTCCCTCCCCTCTCCCCTTCATTAAATATACTTTTATACGCTATGGGCGTGCGCTCTCTCCTCTTCTTTCCTTTTTAGATATCCTGTGGACGTAGTAGGTCCACATTGAGAGCTGCCGGAGACCCTACATACCAGTATCCATTTTTATCATCGGAACTATTTGAGGACTGGTTTATCCTTTTATTTGCTTTTTCATGTATTGTTGTTGTATGTTTGTTTTTGGCCCATCTTATGGTTATAGGTCTGTATACCTTTACAATATTGCTTAGACTATTTAGGTTATACATCAGATATATCTACATAGACATACATAGTTATATGTTCCTTTAAGGCGCAGCTTTTTTCCTCTTATATATATATATATATATATATACAGTTATGTGAAAAAGAAAGTACACCCTCTTTGAATTCTATTGTTTTACATATCAGGACATAATAACAATCATCTGTTCCTTAGCAGGTCTTAAAATTAGGTAAATTCAACCTCAGATGAACAACAACACATGACATATTACACTGTGTCATGATTTAACAAAAATAAAGCCAAAATGGAGAAGCCATGTGTGAAAAACTAAGTACACCATATGATTCAATAGCTTGTAGAACCACCTTTAGCAGCAATAACTTGAAGTAATCGTTTTCTGTATGACTTTATCAGTCTCACATTGTTGTGGAATAATTTTGGCCCACTCTTCTTTACAGCGTTGCTTCAGTTCATTGAAGTTTGCGGGCATTTGTTTATGCACAGCTCTCTTAAGGTCCCGCCACTGCATTTCAATCGAGTTGAGGTCTGGACTTTGACTGGGCCATTGCAGCACCTAGATTCTTGTCTTTTTCAGCCATTCTATTGTAGATTTTCTGTTGTGCTTGGGATCATTGTCCTGTTGCATGACCCAATTTCAGCCAAGCTTTAGCTGTCGGACAGATGGCCTCACATTTGACTCTAGAATACTTTGGTTTAGAGGAGTTCATGGTCGACTCAATGACTGCAAGGTTCCCAGGTCCTGTGAGTGAAAAACAATCCCAAATCATCAGCCCTCCATCACCGTGCTTGACAGTTGGTATGAGGTGTTTGTGCCGATATGCTGTGTTTGGTTTTCGCCAAAAGTGGCGCTGTGCATTATGGCCAAACATCTCCACTTTCCACAAAGGACATTGTTCCAGAAGTCTTGTGGTTTGTTCAGATTCAACTTTGTAAACCTAAACAGTGCTGCCATGTTCTTTTTAGAGAGAAGAGGCTTTCTCCTGGCAACCCTTCCACACAAACCATACTTGTTCTGTCTTTTTCTAATTGTACTGTCATGAACTTTAAAATTTAACATGCTAACCGAGGCCTGTAGAGTCTGACATGTAACTCTTGGGATTTTTGCAATTTCTCTGAGCATTGCACTGTCTGACCTTGGGGTG